>NW_018128084.1:538171-561250 GCF_001952655.1 Monopterus albus | reverse complement strand
GAAGAAGAAGAAGAAGAAGAAGAAGAAGCCAGACCAAGACCAAGTGACAAGCGTGTTTGATAATTACAATAAAGGGAGTGTCAAGGCATTAACTCAGCATTTTTTGATATGAGATGAAAGATGTGAAAATGTATTGCATGACATTTAAAAGAAATGGTTTCTAATTACCAATAAACCTTCTGATTTTTCACAGTGACAACTTTACAGACCTATGCCATTAAAGCTACTATACTTAATATTTGTATATAAACAATAGAAGAAATTAATATATAGAATGTAAAGCGGTCACTTATAATGACACAACTCCAGAGTATTATCACCTGACTACTCTACACTTCCTCACAGCAGTTCAGTCTCCTTTTGCTCTATGTTTTGGTTTGGCCCAGCAACTATTTTGGTTCATTCTGAAGGCTAAAAAAATATACACAGATCTAGGCTAAAAAAACTGGCTTTTTTAGCTAGCTAACTAACTAATGAACATAAAAAGTCTGGGCTCACTTCACTGCAGGTTGGCTTTGGGAGGGTCCTTCAAAAAATGATTGACACGGGAATTAGCCAGTAGTATAATGAGTTTGTAGAGGCCTGACACAGCCAGATAAAACATGCTTTCCTGGGTTTAAACCCATGTTAAAAGGCATTTCAGTAAGTTACTGTCAGTCTTTGCAGGCTACAGAGTAAATAGAAGGAAAATAGTTGATGAATTTTATTACTTTGGTGGAATAAACACTTTTAAATTACTCTTTTATATTCATTTGTACAAAAATATCATGTACTATAACAACATACTTTTGGCAAGACATGATGTTTGTCTGGAAAAAACCCACAAACAGCAATTCACTTATACTCATTCTGAATGTTTAGTTGTAAAATTAAGAGAGTCACCTTTCAAATAAAACCAGGGTCATGAATGTAAACAAAAGAGTTGAAGTTGAAGTATTACCTTCCTGACTACGGAAGGACCCAAAAATGCAGACCCAAGAACGAACCTAGAGTTTATGTGGTTTATTTAAAGACAAACAATGAAAAGGGCAACAAGAGGCTCAACCTGATGAGTGTTGTCGCCTCACAGCAAGAAGGTTCTGGGTTCGAGTCCCAGCCTTTATGTGTATAGTTTGCATGTGTTCCCTGTGCTTGAGTGGGTTCTCTCCGGGTATTCCGGCTTCCTCCCACAGTCCAAAGACATGCAGCTCAGGTTGACTGGTGACTCTAAATTGCCCGTAGGAGTGAGTGTGTGTGTGTGTGTGTGTGTGGCTGTCTGTCTGTCTCTAAGTGTCAGCGGTGTGATAGACTGCCGAGCTGTCCAGGGTGGACCCCGCCTCTCGCCCAATGTCAGCTGGGATGGGCTGCAGCATCCACATGACCGTCTTCAGGATAAATGGTATAGATGATGGATGGATGCATCTATGCATTTTGTACAGAACTGAATTGCCTTGGTGTATAAAAATGTTTTATACAAATACAATTGCCTTGCCTTTGTCAGATCTAATAAATAAGGAATATTACATTTAAGTCCCAAAATGCTGCAGTGTCTAAACTTGTGTAGCTGGTGTGTATGTTGTATTTTGCTTGATCTCAGGTTCAGCCTTGTAATGTGAGGTCTAAATATAGTGTAGAGCTTTTGTCATCTAATCGCAAAGTTTCTCTTGAAACATAACTATTTCTCTCCACTCTCTAATGGGTGGAAAAGCCCTAAAAATAATAATAATGAGCATAATAATACATCGAGTAGTAAAGGAAGATATCAGTCTGCATTAGATTTATTCAGTATAAAACTGTATGAACTTGAATGAGTCATGCTGAGCCTGTGTGCTGGCTGAATAAGACAAAATACAATGCTTCGACCAAATGGAGCTTTTATAGTCAAGGAGTCTTTGGACATTGTCCACTAAATTATTAGCTTTTGCTCTTCTAAAACCCCTGGGAGAAATGTCTGTTATTTTTAGCTGCTAAATGACATGACATATATGTCACATGTGCCTATCTGACAATATGACCCATATAAACCTTCATATGGCACGCTTACTGTACCAGACATTTGTTGTCATGGTAACAGTCATGCATTCAGTTTGCTCCATGCAATCATTCCACTCTGACTTTGTCTGACTGTTGTTGGTACAGGGCAGGAAGCTTACAATGGGTGTATATGAACTTTTTTTTTTAACTGAAAATAGCTGCCTCCTGCTGCTGGAAAGTAAACCGAAGCATAACACAGCTAAACTAAAGTACAACTAAACAAAAAACCTGTATGCTGCTGTGTGTGCTTTTCACTCCGAGTGCCTTCTTTCCTCTTATGCAATCATTTTATCCATTGTTATTAAAAAAAATAAATATTTGTGCAGCTTTAAGGTAGGTAAGGTAGCAACCATTATATTTGCAGTTTATCCTGAAGGCCATTCACACACAGATAGTTTCACAAACTCTAGTGGGTTCAAACTCTTTCCAAGTTTAAGATGAAACTACATGTACCAAGAGGCATGATAAAGTTGTGCTCCATTACAGGTACTGTACAGCACAGTGTACCAGCAGAGTTATGATTAAGTCCTAAGAAGGCATTCACACTGGAAATATGATTTAAATAGCACCCTTTCTTTCACAAGGCTTTTCACTGAGGAGAACCTTAGAAACCAAATGTTTTTACCAGCACTGAATGAATGAGCTTGCCACAAACAACAAAACAACTGCTGACATATCAGAAGTTTAAAGTAGATAAACTTGCAATATTACAATATTTTCATTGGTAATATTTGATTTTTAATATATTGTTATCATTTTAAGATCACATTAAGATACTACCTGTAATGCTCTGCATCTCTGAGACTGATGTTTTTTTATTGCCTTCACTGCTCACAGAATATCTAACTAGGAGGGGTACATGTGTGGACCCTGTGGTGTCCGCTGACTTCTTCTTGTAGGTTTGAGAGTTGCTAGGGCTCTAAAGAATAATAAAAAAAAAACATCTCAGGGTCATGAATCATCTCTACTTTTACACGTGCAGCACGGAGGGCAGATTACAAGGAAACATCATGCTGAATTAACTACACTTTAACAACAGAAAAGGCTGTTCACACCTTTGAGGTGTTCAGCATGTGTCATACTACTTTCAGTTGACTCCCGTGAATAGGTGTGACACAGTGACAAAACAGGAACAGTACATTTCCTCCTACTAGCTAAGCATTATACAACATAAGTGTTATCACATCAATTTATAAAAAATCTTACAGTAGCACCGACTTTCTGTTTGCGCTCAAGGTCTTCTCTTTGTGTTTTCAGGTACTGTAATAGGTGGCAGATTTATCAAAGCTTTAAGAGAAAAATCATTTCCCGGTTGCAATTAACATTTGACATGTATTTACAAGTCATTACAGTATTTACAGTTACTCTGACATGATAGTTATACATAATTAAGCTCAGACCTTAATGCAAATGGGATTCAAAGTTTTACTTCAAACAACAGTGAACTGAGATCTATGTTAAATGTAAGGAAATCCCCTCAGATGAAACATGACTGTCTACAGTACAACCTTTGTCTCTTATGTAACAGGACTATCTTCCCATGTTTTTCCGCCTGCCAGATGTTAGTTTGAGCACCATCCTTCATAACAAGTTTATTAAGTTATGTAGACCATGTTCACACCAGCACAGGGTTCATTCCTGGAAATAAAATACTTAATATTTATAATTGCAAAGGATATCTGAAACCTGTGACTGGACATTTAATCAGGTATCAGCTAATACCACAATCTTTTTAAAATATATATTTATTAGGTTTTTCAAAGTTTTACAACAAATGCACAAGAGAAAACAACAAAAACTCCAAACTCACAACTCTGGCTCAAACATGTGCACACAACACAGTTACACAGTCCAGTGGAATGATTTAGGAAAATCCCTGCAGTGTGATGGCCAAGTTCTCAATCTTTAAAAAAAATGGTGTAGAGTGTAGTAAACATGTAAGATATTCTACTGGTACCAGGTCCAATAGACCTCTCTGCCAGCCTGTAACAGTTGGTCCTTTTTCACTAGTCCACTGCAGCAAAATATTTTGCTTTGTAGCAAAAGCAAGGACACAATACAGTCTCTTATTCTTTGATATTACATATTTGCTTGGGAGACCAGCAGAAGAGAAATGGGTCCATTTCTAGCTTCATACCCAGTATTTTAGAGAGCACATCAGACCGGTATTTTTGTAACCAGCAAGATGAGCAGAAGAGTGCCAATTTCTTTCTTGCATTTAAGGCCCATGGGAGAAAGATTGGAATAAAAATTATGTCTACGGCTGGGGGAAATGTGGCTCCTGTGTATAATTTTAAGAAGTATTGCTTTAAACCTGTTACAGACTGATACTGATTTAGCATATCTCAAGATATTTTCCCAATCCTCATCATCAATTATGACAGAAAGCTCCTTCTCCAATGTGTCTCTCAGCCCCTGTAAACTGACAAGGAATACATGGCTCTATGTAACATATATATAGACATCTTTCCAGCTGTCTGAAATAATTTCTCAACAGGTGATGCTTCTGAGTTAACACCTAATGTTGTATCATGTAACAGACAATGTCTTATCAAATAATGAAAGAAGTCCTGTCTGGGGATGCTGTATTTGTTCAAATACAGCATCACTTGTTCAAATGTCATTGGTGTATTATCAGAAAATACATTTTTCAACCTACTAATGCCTCTGTTACTCCATACAATGAAACCAGCCTCTATCCACCCAGGCTGGAAGTCATTTAAAACTTGGGTCTGTGTTTAGGATACAATAAATATGGTAATATATTTAATAAGGGATATGCATCCCAGCTAGGATATAGGTAATGAATTCTACTGATCCAAATCCTATTTAATGCCATAACCTTTGACACAGTGTAGCAAGTTACATGAACCCTCCTCAAAATATAAAGGCTCTTCTTATACCATAATGAATGCCAGTGAACTGGTGCTGATGCTCAATAGAATTAGATTTCTGCTCAGGTTGAAGTAGGGTGGAGCTACAGCTTATATAACAGCACACTATAGACAAGGCAATTTTTTTTATTTATATAACATTTGTTTATATATTCATAAAAAAGGCAATTCATAGTCCTTACAGTGGGTACGGAAAGTATTCAGACCCCCTTAAATTTTTCACTCTTTGTTATATTGCAGCCATATGCTAAAATCATTTAAGTTCATTTTTCCCCTCATTAATGTACACACAGCACCCCATATTGACAGAAAAACACAGAATTTTTGACATTTTTGCAGATTTATTAAAAAAGAAAAACTGAAATATCACATGGTCATAAGTATTCAGACCCTTTGCTGTGACACTCATATTTAACTTAGGTGCTGTCCATTTCTGCTGATCATCCCTGAGATGGTTCTACACCTTCATTTGAGGCCAGCTGTGTTTGATTATACTGATTGGACGTGATTAGGAAAGCCACACACCTGTCTATATAAGACCCTACAGCTCACAGTGCATGTCAGAGCAAATGAGAATCATGAGGTCAAAGGAACTGCCTGAAGAGCTCAGAGACAGAATTGTGGCAAGACACAGATCTGGCCAAGGTTACAAAAAAAAATTTCTGCTGCACTTAAGGTTCCTAAGAGCACAGGGGCCTCCATAATCCTTAAATGGAAGACGTTTGGGACGACCACAACCCTTCCTAGAGCTGGCCGTCCGACCAAACTGAGCTATCGGGGGAGAAGAGCCTTGGTGAGAGAGGTACAGAAGAACCCAAAGATGACTGTGGCTGAGCTCCAGAGATGCAGTCAGGAGATGGGAGAAAGTTGTAGAAAGTCAAAGAAAGTCAACCATCACTGCAGCCCTCCACCAGTCGGGGCTTTATGGAAGAGTGGCCCGACGGAAGCCTCTCCTCAGTGCAAGACACATGAAAGGACTGCATCTCTGGAGCTCAGCTACAGTCATCTTTGGGTTCTTCTGTACCTCTCTCACTAAGGCTCTTGTTCCCCGATAGCTCAGTTTGGCCGGATGGCCAGCTCTAGGAAGGGTTCTGGTCGTCCCAAACGTCTTCCATTTAAGGATTATGGAGGCCACTGTGCTCTTAGGAACCTTAAGTGCAGCAGAAATTTTTTTGTAACCTTGGCCAGATCTGTGCCTTGCCACAATTCTGTCTCTGAGCTCTTCAGGCAGTTCCTTTGACCTCATGATTCTCATTTGCTCTGACATGCACTGTGAGCTGTAGGGTCTTATATAGACAGGTGTGTGGCTTTCCTAATCACATCCAATCAGTATAATCAAACACAGTTGGACTCAAATGAAGGTGTAGAACCATCTCTGGGATGATCAGAAGAAATGGACAGCACCTAAGTTAAATATATGAGTGTCACAGCAAAGGGTCTGAATACTTATGACCATGTGATATTTCAGTTTTTCTTTTTTAATAAATCTGCAAAAATGTCAAAAATTCTGTGTTTTTCTGTCAATATGGGGTGCTGTGTGGACATTAATGAGGAAAAAAATGAACTTAAATGATTTTAGCATATGGCTGCAATATAACAAAGAGTGAAAAATTTAAGGGGGTCTGAATACTTTCCATACCCACTGTATGTTGTGGCTCAGGAGGTAGAGCGAGTCGTCCTAACTGTAGGGCTGATGGTTTGATCCCAGGCTTCTCCAGTCCACATGCTGATGTGTCTTTAAGACACTGAATCCCACGTTGCTCCCATTGATATCACCTTGTGTTTGTGTGTGAATGGGTGAATAGGAAATAGTGTAAAGTGCTTTGAATGAGCTTCAATGTGCAGAAATGTGCTATAGAAGTATAAGACCATTTACAAATAGATAAAACATTAAAAGCAAACATAGATGAAAGAGTAGAATAAAAAAATAAAATAAAAAATAGATTATTGTGTACATCACATTTAATGTTGCAGCTGGTAAAGGTGGCCACGGTGTTGCACTCTATAACGAAGGAGACACTGAGGCATTGCCTTTATTAAAATCAAATACAATAAAGCTGACGGTTTTGTTAAATGAGAAATTCACGTAATTATTGCAAAACTGTGCTTTTAGAAAGGCTATAATTTCTGGGGAAGAGATTGTAAATCTGTGAGCCCTCCATTGTTGTATACAGTAAATTACGGAGAATAAGAGGAAGCCAATTCCATTAACACCAAATAAGATTATACAGCAGATTAAATAGACTAAGACCATGCGTGTGTCTGCGCGCGCGAGAGAGAGATAAAGAGAGAAAGAAAGGGAGAGATAGATAGATAGAGAGAGAGAGAGAGAGAGAGAGAAAGAGAGACAGAGCTCCGGTTGCTTTGAGATTCAAAGTTTTCCATCTCCGTCCCTCCGCATGTTCATTTACCGGGAAACGCAGCTGATGGAGAAACACACCGTGCCATTAGTCTAGCGCGCACCACTCTGTGCTGAGGATGCTGCGCTCTTCTTCTTCACTTTAATCCACGGACATTAAGTGTTTTACTCGGTTTGCTCTTCACTTCACTGTCGCAGCATGAGCGCTACTTGCAGCAGTTACTACAGCGCTGACAGTGTGTTTATGGACGGCTTCTCCTGCCCCAAACCGGGAAATGCCGCCGCCGCCGTCTACTGTTGCGGATTTAATGATGTCAAATATTGCTGTGATGACCCAAACAGTTTTTTCCCATATGAGTACCGATACATGTGGTGGCTGAGGTAAGGGGGGGAACGTATTTGTAACTCATTTGAAAATTGGTGTTTTTGCCATGAATGAATGCGCTTTACGCCGAGGTGGGAGGAGAGGCGCAGCTGAGGCCAATTTTGCTGCTCCTTTTGACCCGAAATGAGGATAGCGATACTATCTGCTCAGACCACCTATCGCATTCCCAAGGGCATGTACATTTTTTCTGCCAAGGCTGGGAAGCACGAGATCGGGTATCCAAATGTATTTTCATGGATACACCAACTTAAAATGAACCCTTAAATCCACAACAGATCTGCTGGAATCAGCTCTGAATAACTGATTGTGTATTCACATCATTTTCATACTCAAACCATTCAGTGACCTCTCCTGTCCTGTGGATGGGGACACTGTCCTGGTTGAGACCACTCCCACCAGAACATTTCCTCATAGGATAACGGTTTGGGAACTCTCAGAGCAACTTTGTGCTGATTTGCTGTGATTCAGCACTGACATAATATTGGAGTCATTTGTACTTGTACTCATATCCACATTTATTTTTAGCCAGATCATTAACACAGTGAAACTGTTGCAGTACAACTACATGTAGAGCACAAACATTTTAACATGTGTCATCTGTAGATTAAAAGGTTTGTTTGTTGAATATGTTGTTCATACCTTACCCATTATTTATCCTGTTTTTATCTTCCATCCTTTACTATTCTTTTTTCCATCCCAACACCAACATGTATCTCCTTACGGTCCTCTCCAACCCTCTCTCGTCTCCTCTCAGTGTTGGAGCTCTGGTTGGTCTGTCCATTGCAGCAGTGGTCCTCCTTGCCTTTCTCATCACTGTTTGTGTCCTCTGCTACCTCTTCATCGCAACCAAACCCAGTCGCCTTGATAATGGCCTACCCCTCAGAACGCCAGGTGAGTGTATGTGTAGACTCTCCTACGCTGTTCCTGAAATCCTTCACTTATGGGACAGTCATTGCAATCAACAGCATTTTCAAGCTTTAACTGATCAGATGTACTTTCCAGCAGGAGATTCTAGTGAGGGATCCAGCCATGCAAGAGCGGCTTGTGCCTGTGGCCCACCAGGACTCAGAAAACACTTCATGAGCAGGAAGCTGGACTGTGATAACCAGCCGCAGGACCCAGAGCGCCTGTTTCAACGCTGCTTCACAGCTACTGTCACTGGTGTGGAAGTGGAAAGTCCATAGACTTCTCATTTAAAATAGGACTAGCAGTCCAGAGGTCAGGAGAACCAGTGAATCTGGAGGCAGCCTGTGCTGTCAGTGGATGACCATGGCAGAGAAACAGCAGCTGACATAATGCGGTGTGCAGTAGTCTGGTGGTGCTTGAACGGAATAAATGATGAGTGACACTAATGATCTGTGAAAAAGTTCTCAGACAGTATGAGGGTTCTAACTCATGCCTTGATGAAGTTCTTTCATGCACTGAATCTCTCTCCTCATAATTAAGTGTTTTAGAAATGAGCAGCAGCAACCAAGTGTGAATGACTTGAAACTAATTATCCCCTATCTTTTTGAAAGAAAGTGCATACAGAAAGTATTCAGACCCCCTTCCCTTGTCGCACACTTTAGTGTTGTAAATTTAATTTGAAATGGCTAATATTGCCATTTTTGCTCATCAGTCTACACTTAGTAAATCCTAATGGCAAAGTTGTGTCATGGCAAGTTTTATTTGTTTAGATCATTATCAAAATCTAAATTTTAGGGGTTTTACAGTCTGTACAGCATACAACACCACAACAACCTCTGTCCTTAAATCCTTAAACTGGATGAGGAAAAACTCCTTAAGATATAAATAAATCCATAAATTTAACTTTAACAGGGAAAACATTTATAAGTATGGACTGTATTTGGCCGCATTCATTGTTCCCTCAGTTCTGACCAGTGTCCATGTCCCTATTGCTGAGAATAGGGACCCCCCCACCTAATATCATGATACTGTGACCACCATGTATCATCATGGGATGAGTATTAGCAGGTGATGAACAGTGGCTACAGCATACCAGGCATATTGTCTGGAGTTCTGCTCAAAGAGCACAGTTTATGCCTCATCAGACCAGAGAATGTTTTTCCTCATGCTCATATAGGATGAGCCTTTTAGTCACAGTGGCTTCTGTCTAGTCACCCTACCACAGAGGCCTGATTGATGGAGTTCTGCTGTTCTACCATCTCTGCAGAGAACTTCTGAAGCTCTCCTAGAGTGACCGTTGGGTTCTTGGTCACCTCCCTGACTAAAGCCCCTTTTCCACCACCTGGTACCAACTCAACTCATCTCGACTCGCCTTATTTGTGTTTCCATCAGTCAAATGTTGGGGCCAGCCCCCGAGTACCTGCTGCTGTTTTCGGTATCACTCCTGTTGAGGTTCCAAGCGAGCAGAGGCAATACCAAACTGTGACATGTAAACACTGCAGACTAGAGACTGGTCAGAGGGATTGCGTCATCAATATGCGAGACGTCCTGGAACAAAGAAAGTGACATTTTAAAAAGCAATGTTATTTAACGCTAACCAATACTTTATTGTAGTTATTGTACTAACAGCCACATACCAAGAATCAGAAGCAGCCTGCCTTCAATGGCCTCAATGTTACTGTGTCAGTTGCTGACGACATCACAGCAGTGTAATGCAGTGCCACTATGACAACCAGCTACAGTGAGAGGAGACCATCTGAGGTGGAAAACCAAGCACCTGTTACCAAAAGAGAGTAGAGCTGAGTTAACTGAAAAAGGGGCTTAAGGTCCTTCTTGTTGGTTGACTCAGTTTAGTCAACAGAGGAGTCCTGGTCTATGCTGCTCAACACTCAAAGGTGTAGAAATGTTTTTTCCCTTGCCCTGATCTGCATTGCATCTATCCATCATGGAGGTCCACAGAGTTCTTGGACTTGACGTTGTAAGACCTTGTATACACAGGTGTGGGCCATTCTAAACTAAGTCCAGTTTGGTTCGGACTGCCACAGCAAACATCTGAAAACCTTTGCACAAAACAGATTTCATGTTTTGACTTTTAATACATTTGTAAACATCTCTAAAAACACATTTTCACTTTGTCTTTAAGTGTTATGAGTCTAGACTGATGGGCAAAAATGATCAAGTGAAAACAAAAATCTGCAACACAATAAAGTGAGCAAAAAGTGAAGGGGTTTGTACGGTTTCATCTGCATCTAGGAAAAATGCTGGAGATGAGGCAGATGGCAAAAGGAAAAGACTTACAGTAGATACACCAAGACAACAGCTGAGCTTCAGGGTGCACCCTTTGTACTTACTGTACATCTGCTATAATTTACTCAGGGACTGAGGGGTTTGTGGGGACGATTCACCCTGTGTACAGTGTGTTTCTTTACAAATGTTTCATGTTGAGCTCAACTTTAGTGGAATTCACACTGTTGACCGATAGCTAGGCGTATCAGTGCTGACCTTTGAGGGGAGAACTAGAATCCAAAATGAATGCCCTTGTAATTTATGAGCTGTGTTACACCATCAGTTTTTATTACATCCTCTGTTGGAGTAAACACTGAGTGAACGTAGTTTAGCTTAGTTTGTTAGTGACTCATTAATGAACAAGTTAAGCTAACAAGCCAATGAATATGCCATCTTAAAGAGCTGCACACACACATTTGTAAATCGTGATTTGATTTTATCGGTAGATCGACAAATGCGTCTGTGGCCTTCATGAGACACACAAATCGGTTTTACACATATGTAATGTTGACTGTATGAGTAAATCGCTGAATATGCTTGTGTGGCTAGTAGTGATAGAATTTTACCCCCATACTGGCTGAGCAGTAACATGGTGTGTCACAGAACATCTGGGGAAAGTGAAGAGAACCAGAGAAAACAGGAAGATAGAAGCTCTGGGAACCATTTACTATAGCAGTTCCCAAACTAGCCTTGTATGGAGTCATGATAGGCCCCATCCATTTTGCATGGGCAAACGTGATGTGGTCGCCGCTTTACGCTGTGCCTCATTTTGGTTTTAGTTACCTAAACTAACCAAAACTCAACTTTTAAAGTGACCAATTAATAAAGTAGCAGGTAGACACTGAGAACTTTTTTTTTCTTTAAGTACAAATATTTTAAGTACTCGCTGGGTCTGATAGTGTACACAGAACAGTCATGCCTCACTGAGACTCTTCTGTGTGGACACTGTGGTCCAGGTGTAAGTGAGAATAGATTTGATCATTGTTATAAAGAACACTCAGGCTCTCATGCAGCTTCATTCCCTCTAAAAACCAAACCAGGTTATACATATTATAACTGCTGCTCCTTAATAGCACAATGGATAGTACCAGCCTGTGCTGGTATGGTGGTGTATACAGTAAAGGTTATTAGGACAAACACAAGGCTTTCTGATCACTGTGCCATTGAGCTAAAGGACATTTTGTCAGTTTCTTTTGTTCAGAGATTAACCAACCAATCTTGATCATGACTATTTCACATCAAAACACCTGACATATTAAATGGCGGTATGACACTGCACAACTTACATGGTTTGTCCACCTTTTAGCTTTTGTCTGAAAAGCCCAGACTGGATATAGTAACTGCATTTCTGTGGACCCGCCGACACACTATGCTCTGTATCAACTGGATACTCAGTTCAGTCTTTAAACTTTCAAGTGCCCTTGTTTTTTGTTGTTATTTAACTCAGAAGAGTAGCTAAAGTATTCCTAAATGAATGCAAATTGTCACGTCTAGTGTTCGTGATTCAATTTAGCTTGTGTTGTTTATGGAAAATGACATCAATTTTATATTTTGTCAGCACTTGTGTTTTTCCTCTGTGCTGCAAAAATGAACTCTTTAATATAAAACAGAAAGCTCCTTATGTAACACTATGTTTATAAATATGTGTAAAAAAGTTACCTCATAAAATATTATAAACTTTCTATTTGTCATGTTTGTCAAATGTTTGGAGGAATGAAGTTTGTTTTTTACTCATCCACATGTGGATGAATTCAGTTTCTCATTTGTACATGTCGGCTCAAAGGTCTGCAGTGTACTCTACTGTAGCATCCATGCGCTGTACATTTCAAAGAATAAAAGAGGCAAACAAGACTAAGGGTGGAATATTTTGCATATGATATCACAATACATTGGATGGCAGCGTTTTGAAAATAGATTCTATAAATGTGGTTTATTCATACAGTTCTTGAAAGAGCATCAGTAAATCATAGCATTTACATTGTGATGTGCTGTCAAATGGGATTTAAAACACATACTACACACATGCTGTATCTACTACTACTACTCTAGGCTGCTCCCGTCAGGGGTCGCCATAGCAAATCCAAGTCGCATGAGTAATTTGGCACGGTTTTACGCCAGATGCCCTTCCTGACACTACACACAGGCTTTATATGATATCTATTAAAGAACATGATAAACTAATGGCGATTGAATCCTAAAAACTACAATAGCTAAGACTGAAAGGGTGACTATTTCATTGTCAGCTCTAAGACATTTCTGGCACTTTTTTCTTTTAGTAGTTTATCTTATAAGCTATTATTTCTGTGTAGCTTCTTCCGGTTCTTTCAAACCAGGAACTCTCAATGAGACGAAAGAGACTGCTTTAGATTTTATAAAAAATAACCGTGCTGGTTTATTCAGAGGATCACAGGTAAAATTCACAGTACACGTCCAGAGCTCTCTCACCCTTCTACCTGCGCGCAGGCAGCAGAAAGCTGAGAAAGTCTGGACCCAACAACCTATATAATATTAATCATTTTTGGGCTAGCCCATGCTACAAGGGGCGTCAAACCGTGACGCCACCCGATAAGCAAGCTTTGCAGCTGCTCTATCGTTTAGCCAAAACATGAGGAAAAGTCAAGGTGCGTGACTGTTGTTTTCGTGGTGTGTATCTAAAACAATTGGACATAACCTTACACATTAAGACAAATATTAAGACTAGCATTACAGTTGACCCTAAAAGCTCTTTTCCTGTAACCTTGGCGTGCCTGCAATCCCTGCAGGCTGAATAGTTACAGCAAACTAGTCACCCTGTCTGCACTAAACATTCCTAGACAACAAATCTCTATCCACATCTATCTAACTAAGAAATAACCTAACAATCTAAAGCTTTTCTTTTTTTGGTTGATGTTTGTTGTGTCTGTATTAAAATACTCAGCCGAAGCCTTTCTCTGGCAATTTCTTTTCCCCTTTGATTTAAAGCTGCTATGCCAGTAGAAGAGATTAGATGAGTTAGTGAGACTTCAGGTCAGAGAGGTCAGATCTCTCACTGGCTCGGGGTTCTTCAGCTTTTCAAGCAGAGGGTGGGAGTCTTGTTTCAGTAAAAAGGATGCCAGTCACAACACACCTGCTTTGATAATTGCAATAAGCACTGGACAGTCTTGTTCATAACTTTCTTTATGCTGAATTTTAGCATCAGTTGCATGATTTATTTTAGAGAGATTGCAGTCAAATGTGCATTAATAATAGCTGAGACAGAGTCCACCTGGGATCATCCCAGTGCTTTTCAACTTGCTCTCCGTTCACCACTTAATGATTTAGTGTCAATTCGTCCAAGCAAAACAACTGAGTTTTTAGGAGTGAATGTAAAGCTGCAGTCTTTGCTTCACTGATATTCTCTAAAATCCAAAAACACAATATATATATACACTAGCAGTCCAAAGTTTGGGGTCACCTCCATTTTCCCAGGTGTTTATTAGTGTAATTCATCATCGAACACATTTGTGGCATCTTTCTACAACTGAAATCAGATAGTGTTAGGATAGACAGCGCTTTTGTATACATTCCCACAAATGTGTTGCCTTGCTTTCACTCTTTTGCTGGAATGTGTGGACACTCTGCTGGACACCCCATCAGTTGAAACCTGTAGTCTTGTTCTTTTCTTCTACACAGCAAGGAGGTTTTTTGATCATTCTCCTGCTGTGGGATGAACTCTAACAAGGTCTGACTTCCCTTGTTAAAGTGTAAAATAAATAAATTCCAACTATACCTGCTACATTTATCAATCTGAAGCTCTTCTGCCACAATGTGTATATATAAATGTATATATTTATAAATTGATTGTGTCTTTTTTATAAACACTTTTTAATTGCACATACTTCCTATTTTGAATGAACACATTTTTATATTTATGCTTGTTAATTTCTTTTTTTTATTTCCTGTTGCCTTACAAACATACTGAGAGCTTCTGTATCAGTCAGATACTTTATGTGTTTAACTACTTGTCCAGTAAAAGTGATTCTGATTCTCTCTTTTGTTTCAGTGTTGCTCTGTTTTGTCTTATGCTTTGTATTCTTTTCTACATAATACAGGTGGAAGAGAGAGAGAGAGAAAGAAGAAATCAGCCGTCCTGTCTCCTTTAAGAGTGTAAACACCTTTATTTGGCAGTTTTAGCTGTTTAAAATGAAATCTACAACACAGTAATGTGTGCAAAACGTGAAGGGATCTGAAACCACTGAAAGTATTTACAATAAAACAAATGGTCAACCTAATAAAGTTACTTATTAACGTCATTGTCTTAAGGGCATGGTGCAAGAAGGGTGACATTATGGCATGTCAACTAACCTTTGCCCAGTATGTCTTTAGTTTTTTTCCTTGGTGGCTGACAAGGAAGTCTAAAACACCAGTTAAAAGTCAGGACTAGGAGACGAACACTTGCTCAATCATTTATCCTAGTTTCGACAGGTAAGTCACTTTATATGATTTTTGTGTTTCTGTAAATTGTGTAAGTGGACAGTTGTGTTGTTATGAGTTCCAGGGTAATGTACTGTATGCGACATAATTTTGAGTCTGTTGTAGTCATATGACTTTTGTGCCGGAGTGTGTGCATCACCAGATAAACAAAATATTAACAGCTGACTTGATTTTCAGATAATTAGATATCTATCTATCTATCTATCTATCTATCTATCTATCTATCTATCTATCTATCTAGGCTTGAATATTCCTACAGCACTGTCAGATTTGGTCACTTTTTAAAAATAGGCTGAAAATACTCAAGAAGCTGATTTTGTACACTGAAAATTCATATTCTATAAGCTTATGATATGGTTTAAATGTAAAATTGTGACATGCACAATTACTAGTAAATACTCCCATTGTGTAATTCCACAACATGATATGGTTTAAATGTAAAATTGTGATATGCACATTTACTAGTAAATACTCCCGTTGTGTAATTCCACAAAGTGTAAGACTTTGCTAGATGTAATTTGTTACATTTTACCACTGGAGAAAAATCCAAAACCAAGCTTTATGGTCATCATCATAATGCAAATGAGAGTAATACCTAAAGTCTAATCTTTTTGTTCAATATACTTGAATAATAAAACAAAATTTCATTGTATTTCATCACAGTTGAAATGTATAGACACTAAAGTGGAATTTGCACCCATATTACTGTAAACATCATAATCAGTCTTTATTTGTCCAGTCAATTTTAATCATACTTTGAGTAGTCATATAAAGTCAACCCTCTAAAATATCAGTGTTTGTTTCAAGCCTATTGGAAGTCATAAGACATGGGTTAATAGCTGACTGGCTATAAAATATGAAACACAGTAGTATGTCATCTTTAATGTACTGCATGTCTCAGCATGTCTCATCAGCCACACATTACAAAAAGGATAGGTTCACATTTTGCTTTACTGTAAGTCATCCTTGAAACAAACTTGATAAACTATATGGCTGAGGGACAGTAACACACTTTATTTTTCATGATCTCAGTAAATGTAATCATGATCGATGATTGTATTTCTTTAGGTTTTTCCACCAGACAGAGAGATGGGTTGGTGGAGCTGCAGTATCGTTGTGGCATTTTCTCTTTGTGAAGCATTTATCACAGCAGCACATCCTGCTATTACATACGATGAGAGATACAAAGGCTCTCAGAGACATCTAATGGGAGATTACACCAGCAGTAATGCTAGTGTCAATGGAAGTAAGTAACCAAAGGACCACTCTGCAGGGTATTTTACCACCACCTAACTATTTACAGTCATATGTGTTTGAAGAACTTTGAACTTTATAACACTTCATTTACAGGAAACATTTCAAATGCTGACTTCACTGTCTTTATAGTCACATGAAGATGCAGTAAAATGTCTTCCTGTGGTTTTCCCAGGGGCAGCCAATCCAGACGAGATCCCAAAGTCAATGCCGTGGTCCTACCTGTTTGCGGGACTGGGCACCATCCTCGCTATCTCAGCCCTCATTGTGATGGCAATCAAATTTCGCCTCTTTCATCGCTTCCTGGCCAGCTACAGACACTCCCTGCTCCAAGAGTCCGATGGGGTCAGCCAGTATGGTCAAGAGGAGACGTCCTACCCTAGCAATGTGTCAGGTAGAATGGGAGTCACAGGAGGGACTGTGAGTAGGCTGGAGGAAGATGATGATGGCTTCATTGAGGACAACTACATCCAGACCAGCGAGAAAGAGAAGGCAGCAAGAGAATTACAGGAGGAGGAAGAGATGGACGACAGCGACGATGATCTTCAGTTCACTATAGCATGATTAGATAAAGGGAGACGTTATCAGAAACAACTGCTTTGCATTTAAGATGAAATGACACTCTAGGAGAGATCTAGACTGACAATTTAAAGCTGATTTTTTGGCTTGTAGCAGTTTAAAATCAATTTGTCAGTGAGAGATAAGTTCTCCTTGAAATGCCTCATATTCATTTTACAGTAAAGGTTGTTATTGGCCAAAACAGGCAAAACTATAAATATCACAAAAAATAGGAAGGTATAAAGAAAAAAAGAACAAACGTATTTATCAGAACTGTGGGTTTTTTCTGTAACACTTTATTTTACAGGTCTGAAAATTCCAGTTGATTTCCAAACAATTTCACAAGACGTTTCCTAGAAAGAACTGCATACAGTATTTTGATACTAATTATAAATACAAAGTGTGAAATTTGTCTACAAACAACCATTCAACAACATTTTAATTAATAAATTAATGGCAAATAATGGGGTTTCAATTGTGCAATTTTTTGAATGCAAAGAATTTTCTAGAACCCGGTAATAAATTCAACACAACTCAGTTGACTAACTAAAGAAAACTGCTTCACAGTTTTCTTTCTTATTTTTCTCTAATTATTATCAAACAACATGGCTCTTTCCAGGAAATGTTCAAGAAATTATTAGGAAATAACAGAAATTTAAAATAAAACATTTTTTCTTTTTTTCCTATTTTACATCCTTTAAGATTATTGGATGAGGGACTTGTGGTTGAATCATTGAGTCTACGTCCAAATTGGGCAAATTTAAATAGTATAATATGATAAAGTAATCATTTCCTTGAGTACAATGGTTGTGAAGGACAAAGTAGAGATTATCTTCTCTTTGGAGTTCAACCCCTAAAACTTTACTGTACTGAGGCAGCCAATGTTTTTGACCGTAGTGGGTCTTCATTAGACAAATGGCCAACATGACTGCATACAGTACTAAAACCGACTTCACCTTGCTAAGGTCAAATGCCCTTTGTTGCTGTAACTATTTTCTCAAAGATCTGTTAAGTCAAAATGTTGCCTGTCAAATAACCTCTTGTGTCTCCTTTTATATTTTTTGTATATACTCATTTATAAGTTGAACTGCACTAAACACTTAAAATGGCACTGTTCTTACTCTGCTAATGAAAAATGTTAATGTTGTCTGCCAGTCACTTGATCAAGTAAAACATAATCATTCAAGTTATGTGGTTTGTTAATTATTGCTTTTTGGCTGTGAATGAACAACAGGGAGGTGAAATAACATGACACGCCATCATCTTAACTGTCTGAACCTGCAGAAAGTTGTTTTACATGTATGAGATGCAGGAACTTGCTCATGTATGACAGAAAACAACATTTTAGTCATTCTACTGTCAAATATGCTACTGTTATGTGCACAGTTATTATTCTTTAAGTGCTACAGAACATCCAAAACACATCCAAAACAGTCATGTTTTGGTTTGACACACACACTTGCTGAGTTTATTTTCAGCAAACCTCTGCAGTGTGTTAAAAATTGTGCATCAAAGGTAAATGTTTGACGATGTTCAGTTGTAGTCAGTTTTGTGATAATGGCATGACAAAGACATGAAAAAGAGTTGTGAAGTTTAAAATTGAGTTTTTTACCCCACTTTTTTCCTTTATTTTGTGTATTTACTTGACAAATTTCATCTCCTTTTTCTCTGAGTGATTTTGCCCATTTAGTCCTTCAAATCAGACTGGTCCTGCTGGAAGATGTCTCTCTCCTGGCCTGGCTCATCTGCCCTCCTGAGACACTGAACACCTGGACAGCTTGACTCCCCAGCCTCCTCGCTCTGATCATTCTCATCCTCCTCCTCCTCCTCCTCCTCTGCCTTCTTCTCTGAAGGTAGATGAGCACGTTGTAGCCCACGACAGCCAGAGCCATGCCTGTCCCAGCAGCCATCAGCACCAGACCAGACACTAACATCTCTCTGCTGTTGTGACTGTGACTGCTGACTGTGGATACACAGACAAGCACTGTCCCACAGAGCATCACAGCCAACCCCACAGCCAGGATCAGTGCTGGGTCAGCTCTTCCTCCGCTCTTCAGCTGGTCGATCCAACGCCGGCTGTGCACACAGTTCATGTCCTGGATGGCAGAGCTGAGGAGTTGCTTGAGCAGAACAGCGAGGGCTAAGAGGCAGAGTGTGGTGCCCACCCCGAGGCGCCACTCTCCAGACAGGCTGGTGGTTGTGGAGAGGAGGCCCACACCACCAAGGCCCAGCCCCACTATGAGGGCCACTGATGCACAGTAGCACAACAGGGAGTGGCGTGGCTCTCGGAACCACCACAGCTCCACCTGGTCTTCCAGGACATGTTGCTGCATCAGGGTGGGGTCCATGTAGAGGCTTGGAGACCGATGCATGGTGTAGTAGAAGGTATGCATCTCAGACTTGGCAGCTCAATAGGATAATCATTACAAAGATCATTTTTTGTTATTTTTCTCTTTACCGCAACAATGCTTACTGCATTATTAGTAGAAACATCCTGTGCTTCATCTTAAAAGCGGTTGAAACAGTTACTCACATGGTGTTAAATGACCATCATGTGTTACTGTCCATCCATTTGCATCACATCAGACAACGTATTACAGTAGTAAAACTGAAAGATCCCACAGCTGTTTCATTTTGTAGAACAAATATTGGCTCTCAAAAAATAATCCCATTTCAAAGAACATTTTCCAGTTCTTATGGCAGAAATATCCTGACTTCAAGCTGAGGCAGAAAAAGAACCAAAACATGGAGAAGCTGGGTCTTCCACTGGTCGCAACTCACTTTAAGCAGAAAAGTGATGATGATGCTGACATCCTGGCAGGGTGTTGTGTCTGCTCATGATCACCACAGTGGCTGTACTGGTGTTACAGATCAATAATCACGCTGTCTAACCCAGTGCCAGGCAGAACAGTGGACCCCTGCTCCCCCAGTCTCATCACACAGGAACACCATCTTGTCTAGGTCAGTAGGAAAAAGATGAGCCACAGTAGCAGTGTTGGGTCATGGTTTGGACAGAGATTGGCGACACCGTCCACATATCCCCACACAGACAATGGGCTGACCGATGAACACAATGACTGTGCTGCAGAAGGCGGGTGGTGGTGGTGTGTGTGTGTGGAATGTGGGGGGTTAGTGATGTCAGTGCAAACTGATAATGGTGTTTCTGTGATCCCAACGATGGCGTCATTTGCACGCTGAGCTGAGCCTCTTAGCCTGGCCACAGTGAATGGTGCTGGTCTTCCAGTAACACACCTGCCAGTGCTTGAAAATATTTCTTCAGAACATTTTGCTTTTAAATGCCAATTTCATAAACACATGTATTTACATTACTGACAAGATTTATATAAAAATACCTGTACCATTCTCATATCTGCACAAAAACACTGGAGTCGAAGCCAGCAGATAGCTAGCTTAGCTTAACTTAGCTTAGCTTATCGTAAAGACTGAAAACACACACAAAGCCGAAAGCTGGGTCTATCTAAAGGTGACAAATTCAAAGCCAGCACTTCTAAAGATAATTTCTTGTTTGTAAGCTAATCATCTCTTTGCTGTAGCTGAAATGAGAGCATTGTCTTGTTAGAATCTAACCTCTTTGTTAGAAATTAACCCAATTCTTTTGTTGGAAGCACGAGAAGTGACGACAGGAGAGGACTGTTTAAAATCAGCGGAAAGTTTATTGCATGTTTGATCACAGGTAGGCCTTGCAGTGCGGGGATCATAGAGACAGCGCTCCCGCAGGAGTTCCATCCACTGACCTCGAATTAAGGTCTTACAACACATTTTATTTTCTTGGGCTGCTCTGCACTCAACAAAGGTACAACGATTCATGCATTGTAATCCTATTGGTCATTTGGTGTGAGCAGGAGCTCACACCTCCTTGCTGGAAGGTGATCTACACTAGGTGTGTGTGTGTGTGTGTGTGTGTGTCTCAGGTGGTGAGCCCCCGGCCTCTGCAGGGCATCCCAAGACAAAGCAAAGCTTGGAATATGCTAAGTGGGTCAAGGTGTGATTGTAAAACAGGCCTTTGCTAAAATGTAAATAGGCTGTCTGGTCTCAAAGAGATGCAGACATCTAGTCTCTACACAGAAGTTACAGCATTCAAAGTGGGCAGATTCTACTTGATTCTCATCAATACAATTGAAAGATGTATAAGCAAGGAATATAAATGTATTAAGAATAGCCAAAGCTCAGTAGTTCTGGACAATCATAAATACAGCTGTAATATGCATAAACAAGATAAAGGTATGAAAGGTAACTAAAGGGAACTAAAGGTGTGAGAAGTAACTAAAGCTGATAAAGTAACTAGAGTCTATAAGACTCAAATCTTACAGTCTTCTCATCTAACTTTTGGAAAGAAAACAATAGTGTTTCTAAAAATGTCAGGTTATCTCTTTAATAACTTAAGTTTTCCTGTATGCTATATTTAGCTGAAAAAAAATCTTTGACAGTTCATTGCAAGTGACAGAGAAGGAGGTGAATAAAGTTTTTTTTAGATCTGTCAAAGTTTAGAAAGCTGCAGGTTCTAATGGGGAATTCTACCTGCTCTGCTCTGCTTTTCCTGACATTTCTACCCAGTCACTGACACTCGCCATGTTTCACTGCATTTTAAAAGAACTGCAATTGTATTTACAGCAGCTGTAGACATTTCCAGAACATTTAGACTTAGAGTCATTGCCACTTCACCCTAATGCTCCAGAAATTCTTTGTTACAAAGTGCTCGCCGTATACTTCCAGGCTAACTTGTTATATGAACACGCCAAAACAGTACCCCTCACATCCTTCTGTTTGGACGATGCTTTGTTTTATTTCAACAAAGGGAACTGATGACTAATGCTTCTTCCCCATGTCAGGGAGGTGGATTCCTACCCCCATGCATGCTGCTGTCTTAACCTCTCCCTGGGGGTGCACAAAGAGCTGAAGACTTATTTTTACTCTCTTGAGCTAAGGATAAGGATATGTTTGCATTGGCTTTTGTAAATGCAGGAGGGATTGATTGATTTTATTTACTTGTAATCAGCTTATGTGATCAATACCGTGTGATGTATCATTTAAAGTTCATCATAGACTGAATACCACAGGGCAAATGTCTTCACACTTGTTGCATTCTGCAAGCTCAAACTCTCCAGTCATTGTTTGTGTTGCCTCCACAGTGGACAAAGAAGAAAGAATTGTAAGATTTGAGTCTTATAGACTCTAGTTACTTTATCAGTTTTAGTTACTTCTCATGCCTTCAGTTCCCTTTAGTTACCTTTCATAATTTTATCTTATCTGACTACAGCTGTATTGATTATTGTGCATTACTGAGCCCTGGTTATTTTCTAATACATTCATTCTCCTTGCTTATATGTCTTACAATTTGAATGAGGTAGAATCTGCTTACTTTCTATAACCTTTGAATGTCTGCATCTCCCAGGCAACCAGACGACCTATTTACATCTCAACAAAGCCCCACTAGTCCACACCTGGACACACTAAGCATATCCCAAGTTCTGCCCCACCAGGGGGTATCTTGCACACACAGAGGGTTGTATCACCTGAAGACGACCACTTGGCCAGCTTATTGTCTCAAACACACACACACACACACACACACACACACACACACACACACACACACACACACACACACCTATACCCAGACAAGGAGGCTCCGGTTCACACTAAATGGAGAATAGTGCAAGACTTGATTCTTATAGGCCCTAGCTACTTTATAATCTTTAGTTACTTTTCAGTTCTCCATTGTCTTTCAGTTACTGTTCATATGTTTACCTTCCTTGCTTACACATGGTAAAACTGTACTGATGATCGACCAGAATTACTGAGCCTTGGTTGCTGTAATACATTTATCTCCTTGCATGTATATTTCGCAATGGTACTGATGTGAGCCAAGCGATACTGAAGTAGAAACTGACTACACTGTTTGTATGCAGGAGGCCCCGCTTTGTCATGTAATGTGATTGCACAGATGGGGG
>NW_018128084.1:532194-537913 GCF_001952655.1 Monopterus albus | reverse complement strand
AGGACCCATTGTTCTGCTGCCGCCTGGAAAATCACATGACAACACACCTGGTTTCGTGGTACTTCTGTCCAGGGCGGAGCAGCCCAAAATGCATAAATGTATTGTGAAATCATGACTCGGGGTTCAGAAGTTGGAATTCCTGCGGGAGCTCTATCTCTCTGAATCCAGCGCTGTGAGACTTTCTTGTAACCAGACTTTCAGTAAACTTTCTGTTGATTTTAAACAGTCCTCTCCTGTCGTCACTTCTCGTGCTCCAACTAAAGAATTGGGTTGATTTCTGACAAAGAGGTTAGAATCTAACAGAATCACCACACTCAGTTTATATGAGCTATAAACCGGCTCAGCACAGACACAGTAAAGAAAGTGGAACATGCAGAAGCTGAAGAGCCAGATGTTTTTCTCAGTGCTAAACAAGAGCTAAATGAAGAGTGAATATTGGACTTCAATTGCTCAAGAGAACACAAGCACCAGACCAATGGGATGTTAGCCATATCATATTGGTGAAGGGCTTTATGGACCAACACACTCCATTATTGAAAATCAAATGTTGACTGGACACTTCACATGAAGCATTACAGGAAAGGGCATCTTATGTATGTCTGTATGAATGTGTTTCCTTCATTCTTCCTTCCTAACATGTATTACTTGCATCGTTTCCCTGCATTTTATGTGAGCAGGACTAAGACAAAAGGAAAAAAATACAAGTGAGGGAAACATAGATACAATTAAGGGAACTGGGATTTATCCTACAGTATGTCCCTTTAGCCTGCAGTCAGCTCAGCAGTTGTTGCCAGATTTTTCCTGTTTCTGTTTTGCCTCTGCTTTGTTTCTGTCATGCATTATCTCATTATCCAGTCCAGACTCTGCCTCCATGGCAACAGTATTCTCTAATGGCAGTGGCCTCTGTCAACAGGATAATGTGCCCTGCCACACTGCAAAAACTGTTAAAGAGTGATTTGAAAAACATAGCAAAGAGTTCAACATGTTGCCTTGGCTTCCAGATTCCCTATTTCTCAGTCCAATTGAACATCTGTGGGATGTGCTGGAAAAACAAGTCCAATCCATGGAGGACTCACCTCGCAGGATTTAACAGATCTGCTGCTGACGTCTTGGTGCCTGTTACCAGAGGACACCTTCAGAAGTCTGGTGGGGTCCTTGCCTCCACCAGTCAGAATTGTTTTGGTAACACAAGGGAGGGTTTTAATGCTGTGGCTGATCAGTATAAATGAAACTTAATCCATTTTACCACATCATGTTTTCAACACCACCAATAAATTGACTGCTTGGAAACCCTATGATGGACCATCCAGCCTTTTCACCAAAGTAGTAGTGGGACAGAGACACACAGAATGCACTTTCTCCACCTAGTGGACAATCCCAATGAGTGCACCATTCAGCAAAACTGAAAATACCACACCAATATGAGCAGTGGAACCTCAACAGAAGTCAGAAAATTACAACAAGTCTTTGCTGTTTATGAGAAAAGAAAACTCACAAAGACATGATAAGGGGAAGAACGAACAAATGAGAAAATAATTAGATAAGCCCTGTTGTAATTTTGTTGCACTACTAAATAGACAGTTGCTAGGTGCCACTGGCAGGGATTTTAGTCTTGTTTTCACCATGCTACAAAACACAGTGTCTATTTGTTATGCATATTGCCCTCATCCAACTTAGTTAAAGTGGTTAGCCCAGGAATCAAGCAAGGGACCACAATATTTGTAGAAATAAGTGTGAAAGGTTATGATTTACAGTAACTCCCATGTTGTGCGTGTTTATCTATTTATCAGATTTGTTAGTATAACCTGTCACTTTGTATTCTGGAGTATCTCCCAGAATGTAAGAGGCTTTAAAAAAGAACTGAATGTAGAAAACAAATGGACAAAAGTATTAAGAGATGTGTGAATACATTACATATGAGAAATTCCTGAACATTTTGCGGTCTTCATGTATTTGGATGGTAACATATTCTTTCATTCACTGTCATAAAAAAAGGCTGTAATTCAGCACACCCTCGGACCTGCTTACGATAAAAGCTGGACTTTAACCTCTGAGTCACTTATTTCAGATCAAATCAACAACAGAAAAAGTCAAAACTCTCAACTGTTGTTTGTTTATGTGCAGTTTGTCCTGACATGTGTGTGCCTAATGAGACTGTCTGCACATAATAATAGCAACAAATCTGCAGTTTGCTTACCGAACAAATAGGTCAGTGGATGATGTAGTCAGTATGGCACTGCATTATATCCTGCAACATCTAGACTCACCAGGGACCTAGGCTCGGATCCTATTTGTGGACTTCAGTTTGGCATTTAACACCATCATCCCCGACATCCTCTACTCCAAACTAACCCAGCTCACTGTGCCTGCCCCCACCTGTCAGTGGATCACCAGCTTTCTGATGGACATGAAGCAGCAGGTGAGGCTGGGGAAAACCACATCCAGCACCACTATCAGCACAGGTGCCCCACAGGGATGTGTGCTCTCCCCGCTGTTGTTCTCCCTGCACCTCAGGAAACCCCTCTGTAAAAATCCTGAAGTTTGCAAACGACACAACAGTCATCAGCCTCATTCAAGACTGTGACGAGTCGGCCTACAGACGGGAGGTTGAACAGCTGGCCCTGTGGTGTGGTTGTAACAACCTGGAGCTGAACACTTGAAAGACAGTGGAAATGATAGTGGATTTTAGGAGGAACACCCCCACCCTATCTCTGCTCACTACACTCAGCAACACTGTTTCAGTCGTGGAGTCCTACGAGTTCCTGGGCTCCATAGTTTCTCAGGACTTGAAGTGGACAACCAACATCTGCACCAACATTAAAAAGGCGCAGCAGATGATGTATTTCCTGCATCAGCTCAGGAAATTCAACCTGCCTCAGGAGCTGCTGATTCAGTTCTATAAGGGAATCATTGAGTCTCGTCTCAGTACTTGTTCTCTGGTTTGGCTCGGCAACCAAACAGGACAGGAACAGACTCCAGCAGACAGTCAGAACTGCAGAGAAAATCATCGGTGCCAGCTTGCCCTCCATGGAGGACTTGTACATCTTATGGGTCAAAAGGAGGGCAGAGAGGATTTCTGCAGACCACTTACATCCTGGACACAATCTCTTTAAACTCCTCCTATCTGGATGGCGCTACTGTCACTGCCAAGATATCTAGACACAGAGACAATTTCTTCCCCTGGGCTATTACACTCTTGAACAGGTAGTCTATGTTTGCTCTTTTAACTTGTGCTTTTTAACTTGTATATATTTTGTATTTATTTTGGTTTTATTGCTGTGCACATCAGGGGCCATTGGCCTGGAGTCAAAGTCCTTGTATTTTTGATAATACTTGGCAATAAAGTTTATGCTTATGCTTATATTGATGCCTCAACAGCACAGTTATCTTCAACGTACATGTTCCTATGCAAGATTTGTGGTGATGTCATTGCCGAGGATCAATCTGTAGAGGGCAGCAGCCTCTAGGTTTGGACCGCAGCCTGCAAGATGCCCATATAATAATAATACTGTATAAGCCTGTGAATGCAGTAATGAAAGATCTTAAAGTAGAGTAAAGTAAAATTAATTAAATATATTAAATATAATTTGACTTGTGTTTAAAAAGTGAAAATTCTCACTTCCAGAAGCATTTACATCTAAATGTACTTAAGGTATTAAAAGTAAAATTCTAAATATGCTGAAAACTGCCCCCTCTGGATGTTTTAACATTATATATTTATTAATATACTTATTAATAGTGATGCTAAAAACAGACAGCAGCCACCACAGACCTGCAGCAGTGCTAGAGTCAAAGTCTGTCTCAAGTCCAGGCGTGTGCGACAGAAAGATTTCTGTGAACACTTTCTCATTCTGGCCTGATACTCCAGCAGTGTTATTCACAGGTGTAGCATCAACCGGAGAGGATGGACTAATCTCATGGTTGGAGACCACTGGTTTACACAAACAGGGCTTGTGACCAGAGCATTGCGGTTCCAGTTTCCCTGTTTCCAGGTGGTGACAGGTGGGAGGAAACTGAGAGCAAACGTCTCTCACTTCTCAACAGCAGCCGTAGAAGTGCTCTTAAGCAAGATACTTAAACCTCACTGCATTCAGTGCTCTAGGCGTATGAGTGAATATGTATACTATATATAGGCCTGTTGATGCCAGTTTCTGCAGCTGTGTGACATTAGAGAAAAGAAATCAGTGGGCTATGTACAGTATGCTAAGCAAATGTCCCCTAAATGTTCATTAATAGGAAATGTGGCCAAATTAGAAGTCACACAATTTACTGAAATAAGGTTGAATGATGACGCACATAATAAACTATAGATTTTCATGGCTGATGTTACTGTATGCAAGGTGGATGCCTGTCCTGAATCCACAATGTTGAGTGCATCAGCCAGATGCAGACAGATGACTTGGATCTGCCTCCATTTGGTGAGACCCTTGATAACAGGTGACATACTAGACAAAGACAGACAGACCTTACCAATCCTGACTTTGATCCCTGTAACTTTTCCCCTGTACATATGTAGTTTTTAACCAGGTGTCAGGCAGCAACATAAAGCTTGCGATGTTACTTGAAGTGGCATTATCTGAATAACAATACCGATGGATTTGCAGTCAGTCTGTCAGAAAGCTTGAGAACTGAAGGATTTTGATGTGCCATATGCTGTTCTTTGCACAATAATATATATGTGTTCTAAGGAATGGATCTGCAGTGGAGCAGCTTCTGAGGAAACAGGTAGTTATTGCATGACATGACATGAATCACCCCTTTAACAACTGCTACATGAGAAAAATTTTGAATAGGTTTTGAAAACTAGTTAAAAAAAAAATAGTTTTTGCTTCACTAGTGTTGAAGCTTCAGAAATGGCAATGTTGGTTTGTTGGTCCTCCACTTTTTCCAGACAGAGATACTGTATCTCAGTAACTTGAGATTTGAGACTTGATGGTGAACGCAGCAGACATTACCTGCTTAATAGTAGCATGTTAGCATTGACATTGTAAACTTGTTAGCATGCTGCCATTAGCATTTAGCTCAACGTTCTGATGTGTTTAACTTGCTAAAACCTTAAAAAGCATGGCTGTAGATTCTTGGTCTTATTATTTCAAAATTTACATAAAAAACTGTTAATTTTGCAAGAATTATAGAAGGTCAAGGTTTTCTAGTTTGCACAATCACAGCAGGGCAAAACGAGTAGCATCCAGCAGCATCGACTTTAAAGGCAATTCCAAGTCAGTTGATTTCAGCTGATTGACAACATCTCATTCTCACTGTCTCTGATATATACCCTGCCTCCTACTTAATCTTCAGTGTGCTAAAAGCATTTTCATTTAGTCATGACTCACCCCTCACAGCAAATTGACTGTAAACTCAATTTAGTTTGTGTTATCTGTGATGGGTGAGAATCACATTAAACCATGAACATTTTTCTCCTCTTACATCAATATTCATTGCTTTAATTTTTACTTGGGCAAGCCAAATGGGCACATACAATAACATATCATGCACTTTACATGGTACAATTACCTAGCACCTCATGATACATATAATCTATTTTTATGAACAGCTATTACATAGGAGCCTATACTGTATACCACATGATGAGGATCATGCACCCTAAGTAGAAACTTTGTGATTCTCATGCCATTTGGCTTACAGATTGTAGTACTGAGGGTTTTATCTCAACTTTTCAGAACCTTAGGGCACCGTGTGTTGAGACAGTTCCCTACAT
>NW_018128084.1:522321-532021 GCF_001952655.1 Monopterus albus | reverse complement strand
CCTGGTCCCAACAGTGAATCAGGGTTTGTTAATAGTCAGGTCTGGAATGAACTAATATAACATTGGCTGGTACTGCTAACATACATCGTTCATTTTCTGACAATAATGCTTGTAACAGTTATGAACACCTGTTAAACAACCACTGTGTCTCCTCCTTTCAGCCGGCTCCTGCTGCTTCATTCTGAACGATGCTGTGCAACCATGACAACAGGCCCCGGCTCCTGATTTTCTCCACAGTGCCATGACTTTATTGGCTGCAAATACTATTGTTTGTGCAAATATGTGCGTGTGTGCCAGTGCCTGTTTGTGTATTTACTATATGTTGAGGTTGAGGGGGGGATTAAGTTATCCTTCAGCTTATCTCCATTAAAATGACTGATGGCCTAGATTTGAAAGACAGTCGCGTCCGCTCTGGCTGGGAACCACTAGACCTTGTAAAATCTACTGATGCACTTTTATCTGCACACGTGTGTTACTTCATTGTGTTTAGTAAGAGTAATAACTCTGCAGTTTGGTTAATGAAAGAGGTACAAGGGGCCTTTTCCTGTTGCTGCTGCCTCTGAGAAACTGTACAGCCTGCAGTTCATCTCAGCATTCACATAATTTGCATATAGATGAGAAGAATATCACATTATTGCTTAAGGGGTATATTAATAAAGGGGTTGTTGAACATGATATGGTCCTGTACAAGACACTTGTGCAGATGCTGAAACAGGCTGAACTTATAGTGCTGCTTCTTCCTCCTGCATGTTTCACATCCCTCTGCTCTTCAGCAGCCACGCTATTTCTATTGTTTAAATTTTAATAGATATAAAGATATAAGAATTTGTTATCTGTGTGGCTCCAGTGAGGATTTCTAGATTACACCTCCCCAACCAAACACAAAAACACAACAGGGACAGAAAAATGGCTGGACCTACAGATCCCCACCTACAGTTTCTGCTCCTGCTGGTCTACCACTATTTCCTGTCCATCATGCTCTAAGACAGATTTCACAGGCCTGGTGGATGCGATATAGACAACAGGCACTACTGTATCTCTTTTTCTCACTTTGTTCCACACATACACAAAGAAGTACTTTGTTGAGAAGATTTAGTAGTACACTCAAAAAGTAAAAGAAAAAAGGTTGTTTGAACAAATACTATGCAAAAATGCATTTGTTCAATGATTAATTTCTTATTTTGCTCAGCCCAGCAGGTGGGTGACATATTATTTTCCTGCTCTCAGTCTTTTTTCAAGCCAGACAGTTGCATAACCCACTCCTGCCACAAGAATATGGCATTTCCAGATTATGAACACAAAGACAGCACAGTTATTAAAGGAATATTAAAGTCATGACTTTGTGAAGCTAGAGAAGTAATAAAAGATGTGTTCACACTATAGAGACCCAAGAACACAGACTGAAAGAGACATAGCTGCCAAGACATTCTTTGAAAAGCTGTACAAGCGTGGGTAGACAGGGGGTGGGTGGGTTTGGACAATTTATATTATTGCATAGGCATAGGTATTTTTAAAGCTACATTTTCCACAAAACAGTCATGTCAAATCAATGAAGCTGAAACTGAGAAAAAAATGTTAGAATTTTTTTTTTAACGGTTAGGCTATATCCATATTATGAACAAACAGGTTTTCACTTGTGGCTTACAAAAAACTGCATGTATACCTATTTGGATGGCTTAATTCAATGGTATGGTTACAGTTGAGATGCTGCCAAATTGATCACACTATTGAATCAGCACCTCTAAAACTATTTGAACGTAAACTAAACATGATCACGTTTTACGAAGGGGAGATTTTCTACTACTGTTGATTTAGACCCAGGGTTTTCAACCAGTGGTTTGTGTCTCCCTCGTGGTCCCTGAAGGCACTGCAAGTGGTTCATGACCATACATTCGCTAATGTAGTTTCACTATGGGAATCACAATTTCTTATTTTTTAAACACATTTCCATGTATCAATTATTGTTTGTGAATAATCGCAATTTTATTTAAATGTGTAGAATTTAGAGCAGCTAGGGCGGTTTTCAGGATTAAAATAGTGCCCATCTGGTATATCCACAGCCCTGCGATGGATTGGCGACCTGTCCAGGGTGTACCCCGCCTTTGCCCGATTGCCGGCCGGGATTGGCTCCGGCACCCCCCGTGACCCCGTTCAGGGACTAAGGGTAGAAAATGAATGAATGAATGAAATGGTCTATCCACCATACAACAATGGTCCCTAGGTTGCTTAGTCACAGTGGTGGTCCTTGGGTCAAAATCCGTTCAAAGCCCATGCTATAGACTGAATTATCTTTATTTCCGTGTACCTTACAAAGTGCCAGCTAGGTGCAGAAATGTGCTGTTATTAGATGCTCAGTTTAAACAATTTTATGAAAGCATACTGAGTTAAATGAGACAAAGTAACAAGGTATTGGAATTGAAATAAGTCAACAAGTGAGTTTTAAAAAAATCATTTAATGAGTTGTGTCTTACTAAGTTATTTTGATGTATTTTTTCTTTTCTCTTTCCTTAAATATAAATAACGTGTATTTTATTATATTCAGTTTTTGAGATGTATTAAATAAATATATATTCCATTTTATTTATATGTTTATTTAAATATAAATAGAATGGAGTTATTCTATTCCATTCTTATACCCCTGTCTCCGCCCCCGCACTGTCGTCACGATCCGGGCAGCCAATGAGGCAGAGGGGGGCGTTCCACAGTGGCGCCGCAGCGCTGAAACCGGAGCGGCTCTCGGGCTTTGTTTTGTGTACGTGAATGAGCTCCATCACCTCCTTTGGAAATGTGGACGGATATAAGGCCGTTGCTACTTTTTCATTTGTTACTCCTGAGGCTTCATTTATCCGAAGGTCAGTGCCGTTTCCCCGCTCCCCCCGTGCGGGTGATAATAATGAAACAAAATATATAAGGTGGCGAGTGTGTGTGAGAGGTGAGAGACTGGATACACTCCCGGTACTCGGCGTGCGCGTGCGCTTGATAAGAGAGAAACAATACTTTCCTTTATCGTTACTTCTCAGAATGATGGCTTATTTGATTTTAAATGCGTGGTAGATTTTCCCCTGCATTCATTGGCATGGGTTCAGGACAGGAAAAGCATCTCAGTGGCTGGCAGGCTTTCCGGCTGTGAGCATCCGTACTGCATCAGTAGTAGGCTAGTCCAGACTGAATCTTTGTCTGCATGTTGTGGAGAATTATGACCGGCAGACCCCGGCCCTCCTCTGTTTCTCTTCCCCTGCTTTTCCCAGAACTGCTTTCAATTATCCTTAAAGAGCAGATCAATAAGTGAAGGAGAAGCCCAGAGCCTCAGCCAACTGCCCTGAATGAATGCTGGGTAGCAATTAGACATTCGCTTGCAAATGACAGCTGAACTACCAGGCTTGCTCCACCAGCCCATCAGTTTGTTGCTGACCCATCTGAAAGCTCCTCTCCCCCTCTTGTTTTTTTATTTTCTTCCAGCAACGGACGAGTGTGAGGATGGACAGTTTCAGTGCAACAACAAAAGGTGTATACCGACCATCTGGAGGTGCGACGACGATGACGACTGCTCAGACAATAGTGATGAAGAAAACTGTCGTAAGTGTACAAATCAGTGTGGATATAAAGGCAGACAAGTTCACTGTGGATAAAGACCTCCAATCCAATTTCTGCAAATATCACAATAAATAGGAATAACCTACACATAATAAAAAAATCAAGACTTAATTAGATCACTCCAGTCCTTCCTAATGCTGCCCACCCACAACAGTTTGTGTTCCAAAATGGGCACTAAACCAGATCCCATTGTGTTTTTCTCAGCTTAGACTTTTTTAAATCAAGTGTTGGAAAAGTTAAAAAACTAATTAGAGTGAAATCATTAATCTGATCTTGAGACAATACCTGGAACTGCTGCTATCAGCTCTCCATTAGAGCTTGACTTAATGGTCTGTTCATGACTTGAATGTCTATTGAAGCTGCCTTAACGAGCTCTATTTGGTCACAGTGTTAAGTTATGGACCAGAAAATGCATTCAGTAATGCTTTATTTTACAGGTCTGTAAATTCCATTTTATTTCTAAATAATTTCCTAAGAGGTTTCCTGAAAAAAAAAACCCCATATAATTTGGTACTAATTACCAGTACAATTAGAGATTGATCAGCTTGTACACTTCCAGTTATTGCTAAATGCTATGCTAGCACAAACATGAGGCTTTCTTCAGAGCACAGAAGGTGAACCACTCATGCAAAATGATAAATTTGTCCTCAAACAACCATCCAATTCAGCATGAATCAAGAATACCATTTCAAAGAATTATTAAATAAACAGCAAATATTAACTGGGGTTTACACTGAGCAGTTTCTTTTATGGAAATTCATCTGGAAGCCAAGATAAGGTCAGTACACATCAGTGGCACAAATAAGAGAAAGCCATTCTTGGAACTTTGTCTCTATTTTTTTGTAATTAATACCAAACTACATGGTTCTTTACAGGAAACATTTATGGAATTATTGAGAAATAGTGCCCTGTAAAGGCATAAAAGGTTAAAGAGTTTATGAAGAGCAACAAATCGGATCTTATTTTATTATTTTATATTATTTTGACTGGGGATTAGGCATGTGTGTGTTTGTGTGTGCCTCAGGCCCACGGTGCGTGTGTGCAGGTGATTTCATCCCTTCTGTTCCTTTATTTAGAAGGCTCAACAAGCCTGTTTTCTTAAAATGAGGGCTGATTGACCATTTTCCGATCATCTTCAAATAAGAAGCTGTCCAGCTGAGAGACAGATTGCGTGGGGCACTGGTCTAGTGCACAAAGCTCTGACAGGTATCTTGGACGTGTCGTTCTGTGCGGAAATAATAGAATTCCAGTTTCTTTTCTGTCTGTGAGCCAGTGGCCTATATTTTAGAAGAATGCCTGTGCTGAAACCAGCGAGGCTGTGCCAAAGCTGAAGCCAAGCTTTGCATGTTTGCTGTATGTTCTTTTGTGTCTGGGTTAATTGTGGCCCAGGAGGAATTCCTGCACCTCCCCTCATGAACATATGTCTATCCTCTCTCTATTTCTCCTTGTACCTCTCTCTGTCTTTGTTTCTATATCTCCTGCAATCCCCCACTCAAACAAACCTGTCTGAGTAAGGGAGCCCCGTCTAGAGTATGTGTGTTAGCCCAGAGGTGTTGCCATTGATGTCCTGTCTCTGAGACCAACAGGACATGTCCTTGGGCGTGCCAAAAAAAAAAAAAAAGCAATATAAGGTCATTTGGAGCATCTTTGTTCCTAAAAAATTCATGTCACTCCCTCACCCTCTAACGACCCTCCTGATGTTCAGGGGAAGTCATTAATCTGTCAGCCTTTATTTCCCCCGTCTTTTTTTTTTTATGAATGAAACCGAAAATTGTCAACAAGGTTTTATTACCCGCTGTGTTTTTTCCATCAGGCAGCGCTTCTGACACATTTAGGGTCTGAGTGAAAACACTCCTCCTGAAAGCCATTTAATCTGAGACTAGTGTCAACCCACCATTTGGTGGTTATGACAGTCCAGCATTACTTGCCATTATATTAGCGAGCGGCCTTCGCTTTGTGTCCATGTCCTCTCCTTGTGTGGGTTGCTGTATCTGCGTGGGTGGGCACATGAGGCGGGCTTGTTTCTGTACCGGCGTCCTCGTGGTGTTGGACCACTGACTGAATTAACTTTTGTTCAGTTTCTAGCTTGTTTGTTTTGGAGAAGAGGTTCTCTGGGAGACTGCAGCTCTGGCAGGATTTAAATGAATGTATTACTATTAAAATCAATCTCAAGGTTTGCTTCTGTAAAGCCTTTTTCTATTTCTTCATCTGAGGAGGCTAAAGACAGTCAGTGCAGAGCATTGGAGTGTAAACCTGTATGACATATGTTGCACAGGGGGAGACGGTGGCGAGGATTTAGCCCGTGCACACAATAAATCCTGAGCTAAGATGACAGTTATTTCTTTGTTGACTGTGAAGTGGTTGCACTTTTTAAATTAAATTTCTGAATGGCTGAATGAGTTGTCTCACTTTTTTATTTTGCTTGTAATGACACTGTTATTTTACAACACAGTGCCAAGCCCAAGAATCCAGTGACTGAACATGTGTAACAGACCGTGGTTATGAAATATGTCGACAGGAAGAAACCTCATTTCTCATGCCAGTGTCGCCTTCCAAGCTGACTGGAGCTTGTTGTGGAGCCTCACTGAACAGGTGTAACATTCTTAACAGACTGTTAGTGCTCAGGCCAGGATCATACCCTGTGTGGACCATTGTCCAACCTCCACCCTGTTTCTGTTAACCCCATCCCCCACCGGCCAACCCCCAGACTATGCTCCCATCTTTCCATCTATCTCACCATCCCCCCTCATCTAAACTCTGTTCCCCACCGACTGGTCACCCACTGCACCCATGCATTCATACTGTACACGTATAATTGCACTCAAAGTATATGCGTGGACACCAGTATGGACCAGACACATGCATCGCCACATAGAGCTCAAAGTGTTTTTTTGTTTTTCCTCTGTGATTCAGTCAGCAACAAATTCTTGGCCCCCTTTCTTTTTATTCTTTTACCGCACTTTCAGAACGGGTGGTACCACTCCACTCCTCTAACAGTTTTTTAGGTGCAGGCTCCTCTGCTCCAGTCCTGCCAATACACCATGAGCAAAGTTTTAGAATCACAAAGCATACTCTTACACCTTTGATTAATGATTATTCAATGATTTATTCAATAGTTTTTAAACCTTAGCTGGTGTTTGATCAGACATCTGACACCAGTATAGGTCAGAGGATTTCTGAGTGAAACCTTCAGTCTGAATCCAGTGTGCTGTATCTTTAACTTATGTCATTGTCTTCAAGGATAAGGTTGGTCATTTTATATATTAGTATTTTCAACACTCCCCATACAGCGACTGAAACCAACAGTGAATTGCCTGTACTCACGGTTAATGTCTGTGCCATAGGCCTCATTATTGTTCAAGAACGAAATGAAAACACATCAGTGAAACCCACCGCTGCACTGGGTGACACGTTTATTTTCATTATGAAACACCAGACCTGCATAGTTATTAAAAATGTTGCCCCAAAGTCTGATCTGGCAAGACTCAACTGTGCATGTGTGAGATCTCCATGTGAGGACTCTGCTTTGTTGACACTTCACCAGCTCCTCGTGCTTTCATGGAGATCTCACACATGTGCAGTTGAGTCTTACTACGCGAGACTCTGGGGCAATATTTTGCCTGCAGACTCTCAAAGTCTAAGTTGCAAACTGAAGAGCACTCACAACTTGTTTTGTGCACTTTCAAAACGTTTGGCACAGCCAGACTTTCACACAAACCCCAGTGGAGAAATTTGAGAGGACAGAATCAGAAACGAGAGCACACACGACCTGGCTTACGCTCTCAAATCTGTAGTTGCATTTACAAATCTGTGTCTGCATGCTCTCACATGCTGAGTTGCAAACTGAGTGGTGCTCAAAATATGGTTAGAGTGCCGTCAAACATTGTAGTGGTGATCTACTTCCATAATTTGGCCATCATGTGCCACCAGAACAGCTTCAGTGTAGAGCAGGGATTGGACCGCATATTTCTGTTTTAACCCGACCCGTGCCTGAGAGTTAACGTACCTGATGAGCTTAAAATACATAATGTCCAAACCCAAGGCAGTTGAGTTTGTATGGAGTTTTCCTCCCTTATCATTAAACAAAACAGACATTTGAGTGCTCCAGCTTCCTAGCCTAAAGTTTGACCTGCGTATCTGAACCCAACCCAGACCAAGCATAATCTCAAAGATTTTGTCCAAACATGGCCCAAACTCTTGCGTTCGTGTCCTGTTGAGCTCTGTTTAGCTATCCACACTGTACTTCAGTGCACCCTGGCATTGATTCTCCAAGTCTACTGGAATGACGAACACCATTCCTCCCAGTGACGTGCAGTCAGGTGAGGCAGGTGAGGCAGAGCCTCCCCTGTCAATCTTGAAAAGAAAAAAAAGTTAACCATAAAATATAATAAATGTTAATATTTGTTGGCTGGTGTGTGTTGTAGGCCCCTTTGCCGTTCGAATCCGATGTTGAAGTAATTTTTTTCAATAAAGAATAGCAGAATTTCCGTATTCATTCATTTTCTACCGCTTAAGCGGGGTCACGGGTGGGGCCGGAGCCAATCCCGGCCAGCAATCGGGCGAAGGCGGGGTACACCCTGGACAGGTCGCCAGTCCATCGCAGGGCTAACACATAGACAAACAACCACACACACACACGACACGCACTCCTATGGGCAATTTAGAGACACCAATCAACCTAAGCTGCATGTCTTTGGAGTGTGGGAGGAAGCCGGAGTACCCGGAGAGAACCCACGCAAGCACGGGGAGAACATGCAAACTCCACACAGAAAGGTCCCAGGTGGGGCCCGAACCCGGAACCTTCTCGCTGTGAGGCAACGGCGCTAACCACTGTGCCACCGTGCTGCCCGGCCCATATATTTAGTCGGTTATGTTAAACAGTCCATCTTGTTTTTGCTTTACTTGGTGCCTTAATTCAGATTCTTGTGTTGACCGATTTTCTTATATCTTGGTCCCTGGATGGTGGTTTACAACAGCATCTGTGGAACAGAACAATAACATAATTTGTAATAAAAGTCAGGAGGAATTATAACAATATCCATAATACCTACATTAATCATAAGCTAGAGGACACCCTTAGGCCATGTCATAAGGTCAGCAAATTTGGCATGGTTCCTTCTATGGGGAACATGAATGTGCCAGTCAAATTTCATGGCAATCTGCCCAACTGACTGTTGTGTATCAGATTTTATATTATGACCTCTGATAATGAAGCCATCAAAACCCTAATAAAAACAGCTGATATACAATTTGTAAATCTGACTGTAAAAGAGTCAGTGCCTCACCAGCTGTCAACCTCACCGCACGTCACTGATTCCTCCAAAAGATGTTCTCTCATTCGGTGTTTTGATGATGGTGGTGGAGACGTTAACATGTCGCTCCAAAGTTTCCCATAGGTGTTTAACTGGGTTGAGATCTGGTGACTGTGAAGGCCACAGCATACGATTCACATACTTTTCATATTAATTAAACCATTGAGTGACTAAAGCCTAAATCCACAATGACCCTTACTGCAGGATTGTGATTCTGTATCTGTTGGCACCAGTGGGTGAGTGGAGGTCCGACACTTCCAGTCAACTTAACTTTTCAAGTATTGGTGTCTTCATTTTTTTAAATTTCTTTTTCTTCTTGCTACCCAGCTAGGCTAGTTGACAGCAGTATTTTATGACTTCTGAAGTAATGCTCCCTGATTATTCCTCTAAATGCAGAAGAAGAATACAGTAACATGATCTGCTGTGTGTCATAAATTCAGGAGAGGATTCATTTTCCTGTATCCGTGTTGAAAACATGTCTTGGTGTGTGCATGTATTTCCCCCATAATCTTTGCCTCTCCTTGTGTGTGTTACATAAGAGATTTGATTTGATTTGATTTGATTTATTCTTTCAAGCATGTAAAAACAGTTGATATGACAACACACATAATTTTACACATAATCCAATATCAATTTGCTTATACCTAGTACATGCTTGAATGGAGTAGGAAGAAGTCAGACTTATCCAGTCCTACCCCATGACATCATCTTACCATCATTGGTTTGCAAGCAATAAATGATTCACTTCTATTCTCTTCTACACCACACAAGTAATATATTAAAGAATTATTACA
>NW_018128084.1:507579-522203 GCF_001952655.1 Monopterus albus | reverse complement strand
CTAAGTATGGTAAAATCAATGAGGAATACAAAATGCGTAGTGCTTTCTCGTCCAAAATATATCTAACCCTTGCCAATATCAATATATTTTTTTCTATTTTTTTCTGAACATATCTGATATGCGATTTCCAGGAGAATTTGTCATCAACTATGACACCTAGAAATTTAATTTCATGTACTCATTCTATATTAGCTCCCCCAAAGATTGTTGATGATCCGTAACAACAAAGTGAGAGTGGATAAAAACAAGTGAAACTGAAGTGATGAAAAGTGGCAAATGAAATCACCGTGGCCTGCAGGGTGAGTTGGCGAGGTTGTTTGTGTTCCTACCAAAATTTCTCCTTAATCTCCATGGCTGTTGACAACTGTGCACAGCGTGGAGAGGATTATGCCTTTATCTCTCTAACACAAAGAGTCCTGTTTTCCATTGGATCTGTGGTCAGTTTGTTCTGTTAACTTGCAGTTCACATAATCATGATAGAGCTTTAATTAGTCCAGCTCGGATAGACAGTTTTATTTATCACTTTATGAACTAATCTTTTTTTCATTTAAGCAACAAGTTCTGAGTCTGTTTATAGCAAGATTGTGAACGAGTTGTTAAAGTCTTATCTTAAATTCCAAGTCTTTCAAGTTCAGATGTAGTCGTGGCAAATGACTAGACTGTCAAACTCCCATAATATTCTAGTCAGAACTGAAAATCCACATCCTTGGAGAAAACTGATGAAGAACATATACAAACTTAAATTTCTTCCTTTTGGCAATTCCATTCCAAAACAAACCAAGTATAAGGATGCTAAAACTAACCTGAAATGATTTTCATAATCATTGATATTAGTGTCTGGCAAAAGTGCACCGATTGTGAAGTCAGAGTAAATTATTTCAGTTTGACTTGTTGCGTAAGAAATTGGAATCAAAGTAATAAAATTCAGATATACTTAGAAATAACTGTGGTACGTAAGTGGTTCTTTTCCAGTCTTTTTACAAAATAAGAGTCAGGTTTTAAGTCAGCGCCCAGTCTGACAGCCCAGCAGCGGCTGGACATTTTTTCCAGGACTCTAACTGCTCTTTGCAATTACAAGCATCTGGTGTAGAAAACTACTTGAAGGCTTTGCTCTGATACAGCCCATGTCTAGTCCCCATCCACATGTGTGTGTTGTATGTGACAGAGTTTGTGTTTGTTTGCTTGGTCACTGGCCTGCTGCCCTGTGTTTGCACGTCTTAGAGCCAGCTTGCCTAAAGTGATCATTAAGAAGGCCCCGGCCCTAACTGAGCTATTATCTCAGATTAGTGCATGTCGCTTTGCAAAGATGGGAGGGGATGAGATAGAGCCAGAGGGGGTGGTGGCTGGGGTGGAAGACTAATGTGGGCATCATACAGTCCTCTCCCATTCCACTTAACTTTTTTATTGCTAAACACCTAAAAGAAAGCTTTTGTTTGGATCTTTTTAAACATTACACCTCCTGGAAATCACTGTTCATTTCAAAGTATAAAAAGCAGATATTTCTCTGGGGAAATTCTTTTCAGTAGCAGTTCATGACAAATGTTTCACTTCAGTTGAAATGCTGCTGTGGTTTTAAAACAGCAGTATAGTTTGTGCAACACTGCGTTTACATCAGTTAAGACTTGATTGTGTCTTTATTTGAATCATGTTTTTTATCACATGCCTGATGGCTAGGGTTAGGTGTTAGGATCTACTGATACTGTTCATTTTTTTATTAATACTTAATGAAACCTGTATTAATACTACTCTCTATAAGATGTGATGTGAAAAGATGTTCTTGTTTTATTACTTTTTTGCAGGTTATGTTTATCTTCTCCATTTCATGCCAAGTATGAGGATGTTTGATAGTGTGTCTCTGGAAGGGGGCTGGTAAACGTGGATAAGAGCTGTGGTCATCTCCCTGCAGTTGAAAATGTTAACCATAAGCAAAGTTAGTTGTCTGTGGTCACACTAAGTTCAAACTTTGCAGCAGTTACCAAGTTATGTTAGCTATTGGCTACCAAGCATACCTAAATCAACTGGGCTCCACTGTAGTGAAGGACTCTAAAGCTTTCACAATAAACTCGGCAACAGCCTTGTAACATTACGCTGTTTTTATCTGTCTCATTTTTTTTGTGTGGAGGCAAAGAATGGGTTGCACATTGGTGTCAGATTTTTCCTGTCTATGGGATAATTTAGAAACATAAATTAGAAGTGTTTGAAACTGATGCTCACTATGTCCTGAGTTAATAACCAATGCTTAACTCAATCCTATGATGATAACAATAATGTTAACTTGACAAGGTCGACACAGTCACATTTTTAGTTTGACAGATTTCATCAGCATCTGGGGCCGACACAACAGGATGCAGGTGCAGCAGCCGCTTTGCTGCACAGTCAAACATGCTGCACTGCTTCAGATTTCTACAATCTTGAATATGTAAGTGTTTCATGAGGTTCCTGGTGTAGCCCCATTTACATGCGCCTACCTTTCTACATACATTGCTCAAAAAAATGAAGGGAACACTCGATCATCGCAGTATAGCACCAAGTCAGTTAAACTTCAGGGATAAATTATCTGTCCATTTAGGAAGCACAAGTGATTGTGAATCAGTTTCTCCTGCTTTGGTGCAAATAAAAGTGACAGTAGGTGCAATCGAGAGGCAAAAGCAAGACAACCCCCAAAAAGGGATTGGTTTCCATGTGGTGGCCACAGACAAATGCTCTCTCCTCATCCTTCCTGACTGATTCTTCTCAAGTTTTGTGTTTTGCTATTGTCCTTGTCACTACTGGCAGCATGAAGCAGTACCTGCAGCCCAATCAGGCTACACAGGTAGTCCAGTTACTCCAAGACGGCACATTCAAACGTGCAGCCACAGGATTGTTTGCTCTGTCTTCCAGTACAGTCTCAAGACCATGGGTGAGATACCAGGAGGCCTGTAGGAGAGCTGTAGAAGGGCAACAACCCAGCAACAGGACCGGTATCTGCTCCTTTGTGCAAGGAAGAACAGGAGGGGCACTGCAAGAGCCCTACAAAATGACCTCCAGCAGCTACTGGTTTGCATGTTTCTGACCAAACTATCAGAAACAGCCTCAATGAGGGTGGCATGAGGGCTGGACATCCTCTGGTATGACTTGTGGTCATGGCCCAGCACCGTGTAACTTGATTGGCATTTGCCAGAGAACACCAAAACTGGCAGATCTACCTCCTTGGATGGTCGCACAGACCTCCATGTCATAACCAATAAACCCTGACTGCTGTGAGAAACTGGGATGAAATCTTCAGAACAATTGTTAGACCTGATGCTGGTGCAGTGAGCCCTGGGTTCCTCCTGGTGCAGGACAGTACCCAGCCTCATGCGGCCAGAGTGTAGGCAGTTCCTGGATGATGAAGACATTGATGCTATTGACTGGCCCTCACGTTTTGCTGACCTAAATCCAATCGAGCATCTATGGGACATTATATATCGGTGCATCTGGCACCACCATGTACCCCCACAGACTGTCCAGAAGCTCATTGACGCTCTGATCCAGGTCTGGGAGGAGATCCCCCATTGCACCATCTGCCAAATCATCAGGAGTATGCCCAGACATTGTCGGGAGTGCATACAGGCAGGCGGAGGCCATACACACTTCTTTCAGTGTTCCCTTAATTTTTTTGAGCAATGTATTTTGTATTTAGTTGCATATTCATTAAATTTATTAAAGTGAGCCCACACTTTTGAATGTCTTGTCCTGTCCGCCATGGAGAGCGTAGAATGATGCTTGGCCGAGCCAATCGGAGGCATGCATCACATGGAGCAGAGTGTCCCTTCGGGGATCCAGTTTAGCACCAACATTTGAAAAGGCTCACTATGATAGAATTAATTGATTTTAAATACTGATAGCAGCACCGCACCATATCTCCATGAACTTACTGATACATATTGCAATACACACCAGTCAGGAGCAGGTACCAATTTAGTACCAGTTCTCGATACCCACCCCTACCATTTACAGTCTGACGGCTCCCAGAAGTGAAGCCACCAAAACTTGATCGCCCCCTGGTGACTGGTTGCAGTATAGGTCATAAATTCCGCCGCCTCCATGTTTGTGGATGGGACATGAGCCAAACTAAAAACTCAAAGTACAAATCCAATACAGTTTTCCAAAAGGTCAGTTCTGTGGTTTTTGGCAGATATTATCATGGTGATGTGTGTAGAAGTGGTCATGTTTCTGGTAAATTAGTTTTTAATAAGTTATTTGATGATTTAAAAAGAGGTGTATTTCAAGTGATTTCACAGCCTTTAGTAGAGGTCCGATGCTGTCATTCCACTTCTGGTTGCTACTGCACAGAATCTAGTTGCAGAAAAGCAAAATGGCAGCAGCCATATTCATGATATTTTGGCTACATTTTTACATAGTGGACGGAGGCGATGACGCCATGTCCATCGTATGTCGATCCCTACTGAAAGCTGATTGGACTGAACAAATATCTCTTTCATGCTTTATACTTTTCTTGGATTTCTTTGGATGGATGGCAATCTGGTGTCTGTTTGAATGGATATTTTTAAATAGTTTGATTTCTTGATTCGTTGTGATTCATGAGCAGCAAAGCTTATTCCCTTAACAGCACAGCAGGGTGCTTCAAAACACTACGGTAAAGATCAAGAAAGAACAGACTGTGGACATTAAATGATTAAATCAATAAATATTCCAAACAACTAAAATGCTGCTGTTTTTAAAATGATTTAGGGGGTGTTAGTTTTAGTTTTGAAATTAGTCGTTGTGGCAGTGAAATGAAACCAGGTTGGCTTGAAAACTAGTGAAGACTCATGCTGGATGAGAGGCTGTCTTCTCTATGAGCCCAGGCCTTGGGGCTGCATGCATCCAGGCAGTCAGTGCCTTTCATGCCGAATCACTGTCAGAAAAAAGCAGGTCCACAAGGGAGGAGGTTGGCACACATTGCAAAAACTGGCTCTTTGCAACTTATGACTCGTTTTTTTTGTGTGAAAAATACCACTTCATGAGACTCAACAGGCATGCTTGCGAATCTTTGCTGACAGCTCCGGGGCTGTTGGCATTGGCTGAGTGTGGCTGTGCGCCTCACTTTATTTTGATTTATCTGTTTGTGGATGGGTACACACATTCCTCTCAGACCTACAGAGGGCATTATGACGCTCTGAAGTCAAGCCAGGGTAACGGAGAGTGTCAGCAGTGCGCATGAGAGTAAAGTGGAGTGACAAGCGAATGGCTGTGACACAGCAACCAAAGCTCTGTCGCTTTTTTTTTATTGATTATTCACTGTAGCTGGATGAATTGTGAATGCCACCTCCACTCACGCAAGTAACAAGCAATGTTCGCCTCCTCTTCCCCAGTTATACAGTGACTCATTAAATCACTGCCTTCACAAAGCTTTGCATGCAGGTTGCCACTGCTTTGAAATCACCTGCCTACATGTCTCCTTCATCAGCACACCCGGGACCATTGCATTGCTTTCAAAGGGCCACAGAGGTGTAAGGACAAAGTGCACAAGAGTTAGAGCTAGAAGATTCAGTAATCCTGTATAGTCATGCATTTTTTAAGTTTACTCATCTAATGCAAATCGGAGTCGCTGTGGCGACCCCTAACGGGAACAGCTGAAAGTAGAGTAGTAGTAGTCCTACATCTTTTAAACTTTCTTTGCTGACATAACTGTTGGTTGTTCTCATTATCAGTTAAACCGCTGATTGTTTTCTTGAGTATCTGATTAATAATTCAGTCTGTAAGAAAGTCACCTTCCGCTCTTTCCCGTTTAGGGGTCACCACAGCGAATTGTCACACTGACGATTCGCATGTTGACATTTGGCATGTGTTTTACGCCGGATACCCTTCCTGATGCAATACCAATTCAAACCCAGGCCACAGCGGTGAGAACACTGTGCCTTAACCACTAGCCTACCAGGGACAGCTTACTAATAATTCAGTCTGTAAATGTCAGAAAATAGAGAAAAGTGCCCATCACAGGCTCTGTGAGGCCAAAGTGAAGTCAAAGAAACCCAAACATACCTGGTTTCAATTCAACTGCTAATTTAGCTGAATTTTTAAAGAAAAGAAAAGAAAAAAAAAGGTGAATTTATTTGCAATTCCCTCCACTAAGATTGACACTCAGGACAAAGCAGTGTGGAACCAATGATGGAAAAATAACATGTAAGTTTGTTTCATGATTTCATTTGAGGTTAGGGATACAGCCTCTTAATTGCACCATATGGATCTCATGTTTCACTTGCTGCTAATTTTGACTCTCTAGTGGATGTTTAGAGACATGCTTTGTTTGTATGTTGTGATTTATTTGCTGTTTGTTTCCATTACACTTCTCCTCCACAGCCAAGCATTAAAAAAACTTATTGATCTGATAACAACGGTCATATTTATTTTGACCCTATCACCCACCCCTAGATTAGAGCATGGATCAGGCTGCATATTTCTGTTCGAACCCGACCCAGACCCGAACATAATTTCTAAATTTCAGTTTGATCCCTGCCCGACTCTTTGGGTCTCAATGGGTCCCGATGGGCTCGGTTCAGGCATCCATACTCTGCCCTCTAGATACAATCTGTTCAAGCAGATCAGAATAGCTCTTTGCTTGACATGACCTCTATGTAATTATATGGAAGCCTCAATTAAAAACATCTTCATAAGTGTGTTGTCACCAGAATGAGGGTCCTGGGCCTCTTTGCTGCACATCCTTGTGTGATTGTCAACAAATATTGAAAAAGTCATACATTATGTTCAGGAATCATTTTGTATTTCTTTTTCATTTCCTCAGCATCAACCAAATGAAGCATGTGGAGGAAGAAAAATCATTCTTAAGGTGTTTAGTCATTGTAGTAGTAAAGTGGAATTGGCTTTCCTCTCAAGGAATGATGTGTGATTAATTTTCTGCACAAAGGCAGAATTTATGAGCTAAACCTAATTTAAATGGGGATTTAATAGTGAGACACTATTAATTAAGCAAATAAGAATCAGCCTTAGAATAATTTACTCAGCAGTTGAATTTTAAGTGTAAGACAAGGACGATGAATTCATTCCCCTACAAAACCAGCCTGCGAATTAGTGGACAGTTGGTTTTACATGGGCTGATCAAATGTCTAGACTAACAGACTCATAATGTTTCACACTCTGCATAGTATATATCTGGACCAAGAAAGGTGTGACTCTTTTTGACTGGAGGAATATAATATTACAGACAATTTATTGGCTGTGTGCAGGCAGTTTTACATCAAACTATTTTAGCAATACACTTTCACTCCTCTAAATTGTGGATTTGAAATGTTCACAGAAAACGTGTTTATGAACCAGAGGCAGTGAAAATGTTATTAGTAAAATCATGCCTAGTTTTGCAGGGATTTAGATATGACATATGGAGCTTGAACTGGATTTTAAGTTTGTAATTAAAATACTTTTTCAGTCATTTTTATCTTTAATCACAGTATAATATGGAGCTCTACAAGGAAAAGGTAGATCTCATACATCCGCTAAAGGTCAGCCATGCCTGGTTTAATTTAGAAGGCTTATATTTAAACCATAGATCATGTAAGAATGTAATGCTTATTAGAACATGGATCAGGCTGGATATTTCTGTCCAAACCTGACCCGTGCCTCAGAGTGTGGCGTTTGAACCCAACCCGACCTGACAAGCTCACAGTATATAACGTCTAAACCTGACCTGAGCCTGATGCGGTTTGTACAGCATTTTTCCTCTTATTATTAAACGAAGCAGACTTTTGAGTGTGCTAGCCGTCTACCCTAAAGTTTGACCTATGTGTCCAAACACAACCCAGACTCGAACATAACTTCTAAATTTCTGTCCTAACCAAGCCCAAACCCTCAAGTATCGATGGTTCCTATTGGATTTGTTTTGGATATCCACACTCTAATGCTTGTATAGGATTCACCTTAGCTGTGCGTGTGGGTGGTAACATCAAAGATGTAGTTTGGTACTTTAGCAGAAATTTTCTTGAAAGTATAATCCTGATAGAAATGCAAGAATTGGGAGAGGTTTTCTCTGACTTGAGTCTGACCTCATGTGCTTTGGCATGCTGTGATCAAAGCTCAGCAGCTAAGCTCTGCCTAGAGATAGTTATGTTTTAAATACACAGCTTTCGGCCACTCGCATGCACAGACGCAGACAAAGGAGAGCGGAGAAAAAGAGGAGGGAGTTATAGAGGCGGGTGGTGTTGTGGAGAGGGATCGTGCTGGTAACATGGACGAAGAGTGCTGCAGTGTCATTGATTTGAAAATGGTGGTTTTGCAGGGTTATTGTTGTGATGCAGAAAAGATAAAGTGAAGTGGATAAGAGACAGCCCATTAAAGATCAGGTGTTCTCCCCTAGAGAAAGGGCAAAGTTGAGGATGGGTTTCTGAACTATGCTACGCAATCTGGGTGTTATCATGTACGTACTGATCAGAAAGACTTGTTGAGAACTACCACAGCAACTAGACCACAAAGCAAACAAGACAACAATACATATGAAACGTGAGCCAGACTAAAGAATTGAAAGCTATGTCGTTTGGTTTGAATCACTACAAGCAGAACATCCAGCTCAGTGCAGAACATCTGCTCGTTCTATCAGACAGCCAGACTGCTGGGAACACCTGGCATATGTGCAGCTTTCCTGCTCTACTTACAAAGCTGTTTGAAGTACATTTAGCTATCAGTCAGACAGTGGAAAAGTAGGCTTCCCTTACTGCCACTACAGCTACGTTGTTCATGGATTTGAATAGCAGCTAAAACTGTATATATATATATTTTATCAGTCAACTGAAAGTTCAGGATTTGTCCTCCCAGTATCAACACTTCTAATCCTACTCTAAAATCACAGTTTTTTTTTACTTGTAGCAATCCACAAAGAACTTTTAACTTTGTGTCCGCACAACAGAAGCCTCATTTTTGCATACAGCAAAGTAGCACGACCTACTTTGAATCTTGACAATACATATATATATTATTACAGCATAGAAAGAGCAGCAAAATGCCCCAGAAATGCTCATTATATTGGCTCATGCAACAAGAAGCTGCTATTGCATCTAAAAGCTGCAACTTATTTAACAAAGTGAAAAATGGCACGATCCTGACATTCATGTGCAAGCTTGCATTCATTTTATGCCAGTGGCTTGAAGAAATGTGAATGTGGAAACTTTTCAAGATTCAAGATTTTTATTTGCCATTTGTGCACTAACAGACAGTCTAGGCATATAGGAACTTTGCTGACAGATGTACAGTAAGACTATTGTAATAGCACTAATATTGTGTCTTGCGCTACAAACTCATGCATTTGAGGTGATGACTTTCACATGCTTTCAAATGAGTGTTCGGTTCATAAACCATTGGCAATGTTATTCTGCCAAAGCCACTGCACGCTCCTGTAACTTTTCAAGTCATAGCCTGTGTAGAGATCTGCTTGATCAGTCTACCCAGTACTGCATTAAATCAGTTATGTGTTGTGACATTTAGGTTTTCAGTAATGTAGAAAAATGCTGCTGTAATATTCCTCAGCCCATTAAGGCTTAAGTAACACTATGAAAAGAGCTAATGAATCACTTCACTTCTATTAGTTTAAGTGAGGCAAACCGAAATGCTGCATCTCGGATGTGCAACAAATGAACCGTGCTTTTAATGGCCATCTGAGCTTTACACGGATGAAGGAAACCAAAGTGAAGAGCGGACTTGCTATTTCACCTTCAGCATTTTTCCAAAGACACTCACCTGTAGTGTATTTGTTCATGCTGATACTATATGCGCTGCAGATGTATAGTCTTGCATTGCACAAAGGAACAACGTGAAGTGCAGTGGCTGGATTCAAATACTGCTCATTTACTTGGTGTATTTACAACTCCAGGCCATTTTCTGTACTTGGTGGCAAACATTCAGACCTAAAATGCATTAAATCCACTGATATAATCTAAATTATATTATGTGCTCACCCAGTAACTGTATTGTGCTACTTTGTTAACATTCAGTGGCTCTGACTTCATGGCCTGAGTCCATTTCTATGGTTGTTTCCTTGCTTGGTTCCTTTCTACAGTGGCCGACACTAAAGGATATTGGCCCTCCATCGGTTGCTGTCGGTGACTTTTCTCCTCCTGTCAGTCTCCGGTATGATGTTTATGTTTGAGGATGAGAAGAAAAAAAACATGCTAAATTAAAAGACAGAAGGTCTACTCTGACATTAGCAGAAGTGGAACAAACGTGCATGTTGTGTTTGCATGAACTGTAACTGTCGGGTTATATTCGAGGCAAACAGCAGCTGGGACTAAAACCAAAGTGTGTCTCAATTACCCGCTGTTGTTGCTCGGGGCAGATTTTCTAGAACAAGACATTTGACCTCGGGCAGCATTACAGTTATGCTAATTTTCATCTGCAGTGGGAAACGTGCAATCTAGCTCTCAGTGCCTTGTCACAGCAATTTGAATGCCTTAGTCTTTAGATCAGTGAGGGTCTTTCTGAAAACTGGGTCTGCAGCTGGCATTGTGTATTGTGTGATGGGAGTCTGGGGTTTTTTTTCCAGTAAAATGGGAGAAGAAAAAGAAGGAGAGAAGAGAGAGATGTGGTTCACTGCAGGGTAAAAGGCTAATCCTCCACTTCCCATTACAGTCCCTCCCTAAGTAGGCAGACGATATAATCTGATATGGCACACATTCCATATAACACGAGTGACTGTGCTGTCAGTTCTCTGTGGCTGCGTTCCCTGTCACTTAAAGTGACAAGACCAGTTTTAGCATCTATTCTTAAATCCAGACCTTTTGTATACTCAAGGTGTATAATGGAGACTACTCTAAAGTAGTAGGCCTTTACAAAGGCCTTCACTGACTATTCTATTTTCTGCGTTGCATTAAGAAACAGGAATGTAATGACATACTTGGGGTTGCCCACAAGCATTTTCACAGATTAATTTATAGAGAATGGGAAGTTCATAGTGGTTAACTGTCTGATATGAACAAGATGATTAAAGTGGTTACATTTATTTTTCCCCTCACAAACTCGTGTTGAAATGCAAAAGTACAGATGTGAAACTGGGGCGAAGCCACACTTCCCATTTTGTTGTCTTTCCTGCTTGTCCTGAAGTCAAGATGTTTTGTAGCCACATTTTAAAACTGTATCAGAATCAGCTTTAATTGCCAAGTGTGTTGAGTGTACAAGGAACTGGTTTACGGTACAGAGGCTCTGTGTGTTTTAGGCACTGTAAACTACAGTATATTTGCAGTGAAGGCTTTTATTTAAGATTTCCTTTGTAACTTCAGAACTACTACTGAAATGTGTGAGCAGTGAAAGCCCAGATTTCAGAGAGGTGGTCTTAGAGATTTGGAGAAGGGGAGTGCTCTCCTTTTCTTTTCCCAAATATCTTTGAGTACTTATGTAAGCTTCTGGACCCCCCAGCTGTGCCATTAACAGCAAAGAATCCTGCAGGAATAAGGTGGTGTGAATGTGAAGGAAAGCAATACAGAGGACGATTAATGTATGTGCATGCAGTCAAACTTCCCTGAATCATTAAAGGTTAAAAAGAGGGAGTTTGATCAATATGTCCCCAAGGACAAGCTCTGGGTAGACTGCTGTGCCTGCGATGAGAAATACAAAACCTCAGGACTCAATAACACATTGCACAACACAAATTGAAGGGTGCAATCTCGGCAGAATACGCAAGTTAAAACCATCAGGATGTTGGTTTGAACTGCAGACTGTAATATTTCAGAGCAGGAGGATGGAGCGTTTGGCTGCTGTGTTGATCTGCAGTCAACGCTTCCATTGAAGCATGTTGGAGAGGCTCTGCAGGGAAGAGCAGAGGTGAAGGTGTCAGCTGTTTGACTGAGGGACCTGTCTTCAAACTGTGTATTTTGAAATCAGGGAGACTTTATTATCAAAAACTGCGGGACAGGTGAAAGTCTGCACCAGCCAGCTTGTCTCTGAACGTTTGGATGGCACCTCCTGTTGGAAGGTTTCCTGCTATAGATGTAAACTTTATTACATTTATTTGACAATATGGCTTTATCTCCACAGTTTGCTTCAATAATACTTTAATTCATTTTGCCAAGACCTGTGCTTTGTGTGTGAGGATCAGAATTGTATCTTTCAATAAGAGGCCTGATCAGGATTAGTTTAATTAGGAAGCTCCTGTTTTCTTTTCTAATAAAAGAAAACGCTATCTGGCCCTTGCCGTGGATTTAGAGACAGTAGTAGACGGTGGTTTCTGCAAAAACCTGCTGTTACATTTCCTACTTCCGCCACTGTTCACCATAGATAAATTCCTCAAAATGCTTTCTTTCACTCCAAGCACACAACGTCATCACAGCTCCTCATTTTTTCACAGAGACATGGCCCCTAGTCAGGCAGGACAACAGTTGATTCTCGGCTTCTCTAATGAACACATGTCACTTTCAACACCTGGAACAAGGCGGTTCATGTACGCCGTATGCCTGCAGCGCCTACCTACTGCTCTGCTGTTTACTCCCTCCACCATCACACCTTCCTCCTGTGTGCCTCCTGTCATCTGTCTTTGGAGGCGTTTCTCTTCATGTTGTCTTCCAGTGTCTGCTGGGCTCTGTTTTGACACCCAAGGGGGTTTGATTGTGATCCCCGTTGAATCATTAGCAGGCTGCTGGAATTCATACAGGGAACACCCCAGAGAGCAGAAGCTGTATCTCCAAATACAACTATATAATTTTATCCACTTGAGCAATTGTTTTAACTCCATAATGAGGCATAACATTTCTGGCTGAATCTGGGTTTAACTTGCCAGTAGAAATGGTAATGGGAACTGGATGACATTACAACGAAGTTGCATCGCTGATGATGCTTTAGAAATACAGTATGAAAGCTGTACAAGAGGAGAACAATTTCTATGTTCACATTCTTTGTCTTTGCTTATGAACATGATGCCTCCTTGTTGTTATGGCTACACTAGTTAACAATAGTAAAAAATGGGAAATATCCAAGTTACAGCACCTTTATGCACGTCACAAGTCATTTTTATGGCGGCTGTGTAATCAAAACTTACAGGGGAATAAAACTTAAAGTAAATAAAGTCCAGTTATGTGCTATTGTCTGAGTGTAAGTGACTGAGATCTTTGAATTCAATTATGTCCAAGCATTTCACACAAATCCCTGCTGCAAGTGAAAATAAATAAACAAAACCCTGAGCTACCACATTCTGTTGTTTCTGTTACTATACTACTTGAACAGAATGCTGAAATGTGTAATAGTCATTAACATTTCCTCATGTCTGTGTGTGACCAGACTTAAATTTAAGTGTGTTGAGCATGTTTGACTCTACAATATGCCTTTGTAGCTTTAGTCTGCCTTGTAATTTGTATAAAAGGACAGTGTGTTGCAGTGAAGATTCCCAGATGTAGGATAAAAGTGTTGACATATAGCCATATTTCAACTGTTTCTTGCTTCTGTAAGCCAGTGGATACGGAGAAAGGGAGTGAGGCACAAGGTCAGCCACATGGAGAAGGTGTCATGTAGTGAAGAGCAAGGATGTGTGTGTGCTGATATTCAAAGCAGTGTCAAGCCTGTCTTGCAAATGGCAATGTATCTGTTACCTCAGCAATATTTGTCAGCTTCAGTACACTGCTCGGTTGTGTGTGTGCTTCTTTTGTGTGTGTGTGCATGTGTCTGTTTGTATGTCTGAGTGTGTTTCCACTCCCATGTATGCTCCATATGAACATGCAGAGCAAAAGGAAGTGGAATGTCACATGAAGCATGAAAAAAATAAAAGCTGCATCGAAGCTTGAAAACAGCTTGATAAGTCAACTTGTTCTGAATGTCTGGATTCAGTAGTGCCCTGTTCCCCTCTGACAGACTCTGTGTACAAGCACCTGTCTGATATCACCGAGAGCGAGGCTGTGAATACGGGCCTTGAAGAGCACCGAGACACAGAGAAGGCAGAGGAGAAAGAGGAAGTTCCAGGGGAGGTTGGAGAGGACAAAGGAATTATCATTAAAATGCTGTGGCAGAATGCTACGAAAAATTAAGCTTTTAATAAGTAAAGATAATCATAAAATGATTTATGTGTGTTTTGTTTGACATAATCATTAGTAAATGTGATAAATAAAATGTGAAATGGTTGTATTGAAAAGATGGGGAAAACTGATTTTACATCTAACAGAGGGAAAAGTACAGAATCACACAAGAGGAGGTAGACACACATCCCTAAAATGTGGAACTGCAAAGGTTCGTGTGTGCCTGCCACACAGAGAAGAGATACACACCATACTGAGGAAGTAACAAGAATGATGGTTTTAAGCCTAAAAGTAAAGATTTGACTGATAACTGTTTGATTAATGTCTAATCAATGATAATTCATGTCTAGTCAAAGTAAAGTATTCAAAATATAAAGATTTATGTTCTGATTTTGAGGCATTGATAGTTTTGTATGAAATCAGTGTGTAATTCTGATTGTTCTGTCATAAAGCAATGAGGGAATTTTGGTATTTCAGTCAGATGTGAGTTTCTTGTATTTTTGTTATGTATTCAGATGGTTTAGTTTTCTAGAAAAGAGGAACTAGAATCCAAGGCTGGATCACAGTGGGGCGGAGGCTGGTTACGGGCAGTGGGCTTGGACTGACAGTAAAAAATATGCAATACTTCAGAACTGGTTGATCAATGATAATCCATGTTAGTCCAAG
>NW_018128084.1:488086-507018 GCF_001952655.1 Monopterus albus | reverse complement strand
CGGCATGTGGCTGGAGCCTCACAGTGCAGCAGGGAAGCTGAATTCCTGCTTCAAAGCTGATTAATGAAGAAATCATGAATTTTAACAAAAAGCCACAATCCACCTGGCCTGGTGGGGAAAGGATGTCTTGCAAAGAAGACAGTTTTAGACATTTCCATGTCTTTATGAAGATTTGGACCAAAAGAAGACGGCTTTAGACATTTTCATGTCTTTTATGCTTTCCTGAGTCACACAAGATTTGACCAAGAAAAACATTGTTTATCTGAATTAGTCCCATTTCCCTCTTCGAGAGTTTTGAGGATTGAACCAGATGAGCTTTGATATTTTTGTTTGAAAAATTCTTTTCTCTTGTGAAACAGCAAAAAAGAAAAAGAGGAACAGGCATTGCCCAATCAGCCACCGCCCGCCCAGAGCCAGCTGAGGACGTGACGTGAGACCTTTGACTTTTATTCAGATCAAGAGCTTAGCTCAACCATAATGATTTTAATCAGTATGATCATTCTAAATTTATGATTAGAATTAGTAGTTGTCGATTCATTTAGATTGGAAGCCGATTATTGATGATTTTAAGGTTTATATTTTATTGCTATTATTTGGGAGGTATGGCGTTCTTATCCTGAATTAATAACATGAAAGAGGGAGGTCTGCAGGGAACTCTGTTCGCAGGTTCATGGTAGTCAATTACTGAGTGAATATCTCCGTCATACAACCTCAAGCAGTGTTTGGAGCTTTAATATGTTTCAAATATGCCACCTTAGTGTGAGAGATAAGCTTTATTCCTATGTCCAGTGGTTAGCATATTGTGGCCTTCAAAAACATAATTCAAGCATTGAGGTAAGTTTCTTGCAGCTTAGCCAGGTTTAACCAAACCATCTTTAGTATAAATCACTCTCAGGATGCCTCAAAGAGACCAGGGAGCCTTGCTAGCTGAGGCTGCCAGGTCTCCTCCTTTGTCAGGAGGGGTTTGTGCCAGTGTGACCTGACAGGGAGACAGAAAATGTGTCTTAAGCAGGTGTCTCCTATCAGTACACAGAAAAGCTGAGCAGTGGACATAACCAAGTACAGCAGCCCATTTTCCACCTCTATCATTTTGTCTTCTAAAACAACACCTTGAGAAGTTTATTCAAGCTTTTGTTTCAAATCGTTTCAGTTACCGCAGTGCCCTCTACACTGGTGTCTGGTTTTCTTCCCTAAACCATCTTCAACTTGTTCAAAATGGTGAGGCCTGTTTCCTCACATATACTCGGAAAAGAGAGCATATCTCTCCTGTTCTAGCCTTTTTTTACACTGGTTGCCTGTTTGTTTCCAGATTCAGTTTCAAATTTTATTGAAAACCTTTAAGGCAAATACTGTATCATAAAATAATATACACATCATGTGACGGGCAGACTCTGGGTAACTCAATTTTATTTATGAAGCCCAAATCACAGATTAGCCTCCAACAGTTACATTTGATTACGTTTGCAGTCCAAACTGGATTTACCTGTTCTAATGTCCTTCCTGTACCTTTATCTTTATCTTGCTCAATTTGCCCAAAAAGATACAGAGATAGAGAGAGGGAGAGAGAGAGAGAGAATTAATTTGTAGATGCCACTATTTTGTGGCTCTGTTGTTTTTAGATCAATACTCTGTGAGCCAGTGCTGAGTTAGAGCTCAGTCCCATGTGGCTTTTTGTGTCCCTGTTGGTTCTAGAGACTCACTGCTGTCTGTTTAAGTCCGACTGACAACCGGTAGCGACTTCCTCGATTGTCACATAAAAGGACAGATAAAGGATTCAACAAGACATATTGTTTACTCACTCTAGGAAATGAAAATGGATGAAATGAAAGAATCAAAGTAGGACATGTCTGCCTGTGCATTTGGCATTTCTCTCAAAACTCTCTCAAATTAGCATAATTGAATTCTATAATAATTAACAAAAGCAATGTCAAGAGCAGCTTGTCCCGGCTTTGTTGATGCCATGCTGTATTGTGAATGCTACCATCATATCCCATTAATTTTGGAAGGTTTATTCATTTGTATGCTGTTTAACCAACAGGATACATTATGTTTTCTGCTTCGCCAACACACCCCTACTTCACTCTTCACTAATGAGGCCATTTGTCTTCTGATGCTGAGGAGAATGTGCTTATCACTGCATTACATGCTAAGCTTCTCATGGCCTCCAGATGGAAAGAAAGAGAAAGGCCTAAGTAAAAAAAAAAAAAAAAAAAATCAAGGCATGTACATGTGTGGATTGTCAGATGAGTGTGTGTTGCTCTGCTCTTGAACATGATGGAAATTTGTTCATGCCAGGCTGCATTAAGATGTTTATCCAGTAGCCCCACACTCACATAGATGCATTTTAAGACTTTTGAGGAGATATTTTGGAGGTGTAATGTTTACCAACCAAAACTGAAAAGCTAATGTTAGCATGCTAATGATGTCAACATAAACACGTTAGCCAGCTACAGTACTTATGCATCTAGCAGATAGAAAGCCACATCTGCATCAAATTTTAGTCCTTTGGATGCTTTTAGTGCTCTCCACCTATGACATGCCAAACCAATGCTAACCCTGGTTTTGCATCGTTCCTTACTCTTTCTGTTACAGAAAACGACATCTTGTATCTAACAGGTCTGTTCCCATCCCGGGCCTCCACAGTCCCTCTTTGAAATGAGCCATACTGGTTTGAAAAACCCATACTAACACCACCATACTTCCGATTCTGCCTTTCATTACCCTCAACAACTGCAAATTCATACTGCATACAGGTCTACCATGCATGTCCACATCAATGGCATTTAAGAAGCATGAAAAGGAGTAGAGGTATGGAGGTAATTTAGTGTCTTTATTTTGCAGTCCAATACAATGTATTTGAACAAAACTTTGGTACTGTAATCAGAATAAAGTGTTGAATGTCAGATATAAACTGATTGGAATCAGAACTATTTTCATTTTCGTTTTGGTTGCTCACCTATAAGTTTTGTTTATATCTGACATTCAACACCTTTTTTTGCTCAAAGAAAATTATTTTTGTTACGGTACTAATGTTTTGCTCCCAAATATGTTTTCTTTAACTGTAGAAATAAAGAAATAAAATAACCTCCATGCAGAAGCAGGCTAATGTTGACAATGTTGGCCCCAGAGGTGAAGACTCCAGGTGGGGTTGTCGGAGTGTGGAGGTCTTTCCCTGTACGTTCTTCAGGGGTGAGCTCCCCTGTGCAGGGCCCTCATTCTTTCTGTGTCCCCTCCCATTTGTCATCATACGCATGATCGGGGACTGACACAACATTGAATTGCTATTTTTTTTTTGTGTTGTCTTAGATTTTTCTCAGATGTACTGAAGCTGTGTCTGTGTATAATAGTTGACCATACAAGAAGACACCGGATATCTGTGTGCGATTGAGTGAGTAAGTGGGCATACGTGCTTGCAGTATATGTCATAGGGATTAATATTCAGGAAGTGCTATTTCTGCCACCCACAGTAAAGCTATATTGCCTGTTTTCATTCACTATCACACTTTCCATTAGGATTCCATAAAGCATTATTACTGGATATGTCATTCTCCATCTCTGCTGCTATTACTCACTTTTGATATTGCTTTCCTTCTTCTCATTCTCCTATCACTTTCCTCTTCCTCTCATGCTCGCCCCTTATGAGCCTAAAATTTTAAAACCACTTCTAATTAAAACAGAAAGCCATTCCAAGCAGATGTCATGAACTAGCCTGGGTAATTATTGCCAAGTGAACCATGGACCCTGTAGACCTTGACTGAAATGAGTAGCGAGCTCGGCAATGTCAGGTAAGAAGTGTAGAGAAAATGCACAATGTGGGCACATCTGACCTGCAGAGGCCACATGAGACTTTCAAGGGCTTTGTAAGGCAATCAACTAAAATCCTAAGCTGAAAAAATGTTCGACGGCCAACAATGTCCCCTAATGACTGACTCATTGCAGTTCCAGTGGACGGCTGACTCTGCTCCAGCCTGGTCCAGTCCACCTCCACCTGAACGACAAAGAACATTCTTTTGAGGACAGTGAAGTCCAGATCCTCTCCAGAGAACACTGTTAGTTTGAGAGAGGAGTCAAAGAAGCAATTTTTGTCCAAATAGAACACCCCTCTCTAAATAGAGGTGGTGGACTAAGACACAACTTCCATCTACAACTCTGTTTTGAGATCTCTACCCAAACATTTCCGCCCTAATTCACACAGGACAAAAGGCGTCGGCCCACATGTGAGGGTTCAAAGACAGGTAACGACTCACTGATACCGGATGTCGTTTATCGTCGTTAGAGGACACTGTTGGCTGAGAGGTTAAACATCTTCTACATTTTTTTCAGCATACTACAACCTCGATGACTGAGAATTTGCACTGACATAAATTCCTAAGCACAATTATAACAAGGACATTCTGTAGGCCAAAGGTTCTCGCGTCTCCCCTCACCTCTTTTTTTGTGTCTAATGCATGGTTTTAACTAGTGTCAAAGTGTCAAAGTTGGAGTTGGCAGTGCAAGCAGAGTTAGAGCAGTTTGAGCACAACCAAGGCAGACTGCTTGCTCTCTTTCCTTACACCCCCTCAGCTAAGCTTAACCTCCTTGCACAGCTCTAAATGTTATTTCTAATTTGAAGCATTACAGCCAAGATGGGGGGCCAGCTTAGAAACAGTTTTGGCTGTGTAAGAACATCGGAGAGCTCAGCTGAGGGCCTGTTACCCAGTGATTGATTAGACTGTACTGAAGATTCTTCTGCAGCAACAAGCTAAAGAAATTGAATGCCTCTGACCTCGGCCTGCTTCTGGCTCTCTGTCTGAGCGTGTTGCTTGTGGAGAGTGTGATTCTATGTATGTGGAATACATGTGTTATTATGTGATGCTTTAGCTCACTCGTAACAGCCCTGAGCTTATCACAGTCGCTACCAAAATCTCTTGAGCTGCTGTGTTCAAAATTTTCTTCTTCTTGCTTGAACAGGACTTTTCTTGACATGTTTTTGATTTCCAGTCCTCTCCACACTTGACAAGTTTATCAGCCTGTGGCCTTGCTGACTTGTAGCTTTCTATGGTAAACCGGTATGGGAGGTAAGGGGTTTAACCTCCCTGAGCTCGTGGCGGTCAGCAGTCAGCATCTGTTTCAGTGCTCTGTGATGGAAAACCTGAAGCAGAGATTAGACAGGTTTTGGAGACCGGCAGATGGAGGAAGAGGAGGCAGACAGCGCAAGGAATAAGTGTCAAAAAAACATGGAAAGTGGAGCTAATCAGTGTGGGATATCAGGAGAAAGAGAGCACTGCATAGGAATAAATTGAGACGAGATCTCCTCTGATGAGAGGGCCGATTGCTGAGATTTGTTCCTACAGAGAGGAAGCCCCACTGCAGACTATCTGTACTATTCTTTTCTCATTGCTATTTTCTGTCTGTTTCTCTGTCTCTGACAGCCAGGAAAACCTGTGCCCCTGCAGAGTTTGCCTGTTTAAATGGTCAGTGTGTGCCAGGTCGCTGGCGTTGTGACGGAGAACCAGAGTGTCCTGACGGCTCTGACGAGGCAGAGGAGGCCTGTAGTAAGTGAAACTATTCAGCTCCTTAAAGGAGACTTTCATTCTTTTAAGCTTGAGCCTTATTTTAGTAGCTGTGCCTGAGGTCCAGTTAGGAGTCTAGTTTGTACTCACCAAAGTAATTGATCATTTGCCTTTGCTCAAGTTTGACAGGACGAGAAACACAAGTGGGCATATGATTGGAAAGCAGTTTAGCTTTATTTAGACCAGTCGTTCCCAGTCTCAGGCCCCTATTACAGGATGCGAGAGGAATATAAGGGGTCATGATAGGACTACTAGGATAGAAAATAAGAAAAACATTATTTTGCCAAATGAAAATTGCATTTTATATTATTAATAAATTGTTTTATACTGATGTCAAATATGATTTTGTCTCAGATTTGCTTTGCCTTATGAAATCCTGCCTAGTTTTACATCTTTATGCCTTTGACTGCTCCAGTTCCAAAGACCCTAAGATAAGTGGTGGCAACCAGATGTATTAAGAAGCCACAAGCAAAAACAAAACTGAACTGTGTGCAGAACAGTAGCTAAAAGCAGCTTCACCTTGTTTGGTGCCGACTGAAGTTCTACCAGCCGACTGCTTACTAAAGGTCTGACAGCCCTGCTGGGTTTGTATTCTTCCAACCTGAGTCTTTGTCTTTAAAGCTCTAGAATCAAGCTGATCAGTAAGTTCTGTCCTTTCATTCTTGCTGCAAAGAATAAATGAAGCTGTGCCAGGCTAATAATACTGACATCTTGCACGTTGCATCTGGATATGTTGTCACGGCGTCATTCCAGTTGCCTAGAGCCTGTATTCAGGTTGCTAATTTCCCCTGATATCTCAGCTCTGGCAGCAGGTAAAGCCGTCTCATCTGCCTCCACTCGCCCACACACTTTAATGCTAAATTCTATTGAATGGCTAGTGCAAGAAAGGCCTTGATTACTTCTCTGCCAAGCTGTTACAGCCAAGGATCTCTGGCTGCCTGAGTTTAAGCCGGTGCCAGTCTAGCACACCCACACACCAGCTCTGAGAGGGTGGGGGTTAGGTGATTTGACGTCTCCATAATCAGACAAACTCAGGAGTGGGAGGCCTGAACCAGTTATTAATTGTTTTCTGTCTTTCTTAAATGATAATAGCTCCTTTTCCCCTGACTGCTTGCTTTACTCAAGACAGAGCTGAAAGTACTATACTGGTAAATAATAATGTCTAGTAAAAGCTGAACGTATCCACGCACTGAAATATAACTTCTGAAATTTGTTATGGTGAGTGGGTGTTTTAACCCCGCCAGGTTAGGAAAATGTTATTCTCAAAGTAATACATTTACAACAACACAATATAATGTGATATCATACAGCACAGTGTAGCATTAAGGTTCTATGTGTGAACTTGCACATATAAGGAACCAGAAGTGCAGGAGGCGCCACTGTTGTGCAGTGTTAAAAATAAAGAACTGTGACTGTATCTTCAGCAAAATCTATGATGGAGTATTCAGGCCACAAAGGGGATGAAGTTTGTTTGTTGTTTTTTTTTTTTTTTTCCTTTGTTTTTAGAAAGTTGCAAATTATTTCAAAATGTCAACAATTAAGTCAAAATGTTGAGAATAAAGTTTAAACGCTATTTCCAGAAAAGTTTGACTTTATTCTCAAAATGCAAAATAAAAAAAGGGTTTTCCTCTTTTCATATTTTTCCTTAATACCCTGTCATACAAAGCAGCTGAGCGTGGCAGCAACAGATATTTATTCACTCTCAGACCTGAGTTTATCTTTGAAAAGGAATTCTATTTTATTTTTAAGATGCTGCAGAGATATCGGTGCCACCACTACATTACCACAGGCCTACTGCGTATGTGAAATCTAAACAGCTAATTCCTCACCCACAGTTCGGTGACATGCAACAAGTTTTTTAAGGCCCTGAAAACATACTTGTTATGGGATTGGTCACTGGGATACTGGGATGCTCCAAATTTACACATGTAATATAACTACCAGAATCGAAGTTGCAGGATGATCAGCCACACTGTGTTACCAGAATAATTGGCCAAAAAAAGGAAACCTATTAATAATGAACCATTTAGAAAAAGGGCTATAGGTTTACAAGAAGGACTGTAATAATGATGTCTTTCAGAGTGCTCAGATATAACAGAGTAGACTGAGTGTTATTTTGACTCTCACCGTCATGATTTGATCTTCAAACTCCTTTATGAAGTTACCATGGAAGGGAATAAAAATGTGTCCAACTCGGCAGGAAATGAATCAAGAACAAGCTGAATAAATTCTTCAGAGGATAATCATTCTAGTTTTGTTGCATTTTATTGGCTGCGGACGACTCTGTCAGTTTGATGACTAATGTAGCACCTGAGCAAAGCTTCTAATGTCACCCTCAGAAAGCTGAGTGTGAGGAGTAAGACATAAAGAGACCTCTGAAGGATAGCAAGTTTGTATTGGAAATCCAGTTACATAAATGAAGGAAGGAGTCGCCACTTGCGTGCAGACTAAGGAGATAGAGATCTGGACTGAGAAGTAAGCCATTTATATGGAAAATCCATTATATATTCATGATGCTGTAATGCAAAATTTTCCAGAACATCAGCACTTTAAGTGCTCTGCTATCAAAGATCAGTTTGCTTTAATACAGTCGGTCAGAAATCTGGTGGCTTTGTTTGAATCTTTATCTTCTCAGGTGTTGATCCGTTGTTTAGTTGTGCTGTAGGGTAAATTCTTTCCTCCTGAAAGTCCAGCTGTAATACATTCAGTCGCTGCACTGCAGCATGTATCCCTCCTGATTATGCGTTCAAATGAGAAATGTCAGGTCAAGGTCGTGTTCTAAACAGAGGGCTTGCTAATGAGATCCACTTCATCACAGCTGTTTTTCTGTGAGTGGATCTGACTGTGCCGTAATCACACAGAGGAAGAGAAGAGAGTTTACAAATATACAGTAAGCAATAGCAGCCAACCTACTGTACTCCTGAATGGTTCTCTTATCTGTCTCAGTAGCCTTGTTTCACTGGTCGGTGAGAGTGCAAAGCTGTAAAGAGCATCATACATCTGTCAGTGAAAAACTTCTGATGTGCCATATTTTTCTGCTTAGTTTGAAGATGCAAAAAAAAACAAAAAAAAAAACAAGCTCTAACATGAACATTTAGCATATCCACCAACATTAACATCCCGCCCCCATGCAACACTTCACTTTGGAATCAAACACTACCAAGCTTCACAGGTATGAGCTAAACTTTGCTAAGCTGGGGCTTGTTTTGCTCCTTTCACAGTGAAGGAGCCGGTGACTGCACGACTGTTTTGCACAAGCTAATGTAACACAGCAGACACGTTAAAGTGCCATGCTCCAGTCGTTCTAAAGCCTTATAAGCTGTGCTCTGGCCTCTCGCATGCAGAAACCCCTCATGCTGTTGCTCAGTTTTACGTTGCCTCCTGACTCTCTTGAACTTTGTTTCTACGTCAATTTCACTTGTGCGCACACAAACAGTCACATTTTCACGTGCACAATCACTGCGCTAAGTCATTTTGCTGCAGACAGTGCCATTGCTATCATTCTGGCCCACTGAGTGGATTCCCAATTACACGCTGCAGTAGCGTCACACTGCCGTATTATGAATTCAAATTGGGGCCACACTGGCTCTTCACTCTGGAGAAATGTGAAGAGCCAGAGCTCATAGGTTTTGTGTCAGATTAAACTGTAATCAAGGAAGAACTGGGCCACTGCAGCCAGCTGGGCAGCAGCTCCTTTGCTTTCCAGCTGAAGCAGTGGCATTTTTATGCACCTTTAGTTGCCCACGTCACCTTTAAGGATTTAAAAAGGGGAGGGTGAATATTAGCTACTTGACACACTCTGGCAAAACTGCTGAGTTCAGCTCTGCTCAGCTCTGCATCTCAGTTTGTGTTCTAGGAGTTGACAGGTGTGAAGAAACTTCAGTGTTTCCTTGAGGAGCCTTTCATTATGTGAGGGCATAACCCTGAACTGGTATAGATTTGGATTATTCAAACACCTGGATTCTTTCTTTTTTAAGATCTTCTAAATTGTGGTTTTCTGGTCCTGAATTATAGTTATTTCTTTGAAAGCGGTTGTGATGAAAACCTCTTAGAAACCTCTTTGGAGATACTGAGCTTCAAACCCCTTTGAGCTTTTTTCTGGGGAGTTAATAATAAAGACTAGCATTTTTATTGACTAAAGAATGGGGAGAGTTGTTTTTGTTTCAACGTTTGCATCACCCATGTGGGATACCTCGCATTGTCACAGTACACTAGGTGCTATGAGAGGACCTGACTGTAGGTTAATTTACTGCTGACTCGTTATATTGACACTCCAAATACTGGCACAGAAACTGAAAACTGATGTAAAGCAGATTTTCTTGGTGAGTCTTATGAGTAATCTTCCCACTCTGTGTGTGTTGTTTTTTTTTTTGTTTTTTTTTTGGTCTGTCTCTGCTTTGGCATTTTGTCACCTGATAAATTGTTGGGGTGCCAATTGTGGGGAGGAGGTTTACCTTCAGAACCTGCTTTTTTGGAAGGTGGCACTTCCAGTCGGTGGCTCTGCTTCAGAAACGGAGCAGTATTGTACTTGTTTCTTCGAAACAAACAGGTTGTTGACAGATTTCAGCCGTGCCTGAGCAGTTTTGTTAGTGTTCGATGAAAACAATAATCAAGTCATACTGTGCTTCTATTGACTTTCATCATTAGAGACCAGCTTTTTACTTAAATTTGTTTCTGGGACAGAGATGTGTTTTGCAGTGATCCAACACATTTGTTTGGTTTGTAGTGAGGTGGGATATCTTATATTAGAGTTACACAACAATAACAGTAACTATTAGCTGGTATTATAGCTGCATTCAGTGATTACTTCCATTATATGTCAATTATTTCCTCAGTGAAACATTGTATGAAAATACAAAAAATGTCAGAACTTCCTAAAAACTGTGATGACATCTTTAAAGTTTGTGTCAATAACAGAAAATTATTTAATCACATAAGACAACATCTGAAATCACCTAACCAGTTAATGTTTCAAAATAATTGCTGATATGTTTTCTCTTAACTGAAAAATCAGTTATTTAATTGTTGATCATAGATAGTAGGGTTTAAATAATAACCTCATAAAAACTGAATTAAGAAGAAGGGAGGTATGAAGGCTCACTGATTAGCACTGTCACCTAATAGCAAGAAAGTGTCCTGAGACGGAATCCACTACCTTGGTTGTTCTAAACATTCCCTCGTCGTTTACTGTGAATGGCTGTCTGTATGTGTTAGCCCTTTGGCAGACTGTACCCTCTGGCTAGTGTTTGCTGGGCTTTCAAGACCAAAATTTATGAAAATATTTAAAATTGCCAGTACATTAATCTGGCTTCATTCAGCTGCTGAATGAATTCGCCATCAGAGCCCCGACACTGCCACACACATGCATGGCAAAACATACGCAAACTCCACATGCGCACATACTATAGCTGCACAGGCATCAAAGCGTTCTAGGATTACTCAGAAATAGGCTTTTAAACATCAGGCTACGTGTCCTTTGGATAAGTGTTTAACAATAACATGTGACTAGGCTGTCACACTATGCTGAGTGGACAGATTTACAGTATATGTATCTGTCGTCTTGAATTTCCTGCTGGTTCGTCACCACTGAAAAATATCTATTAGCAAGTGGAAACAGGAAAATACATATTATTGCATATTAATGAGCTGCAAATGATCACTTCCATGTTTATCAGTGTAGTATTCGATTTGTTACGAAGCTCTAGTTAATTATTTCAGATCAGTTTCACACTTGTCTGTGCCTATTAACCCTCTTCATCACATTATTATATCGTATTCCGGGCGACAAGTGACAAATTGAGGAGCGTTCTTCACTGAAAGCCAGGTTTTGGGGAAAATGAAAAGTAAAGCTACTACACCATCTCACCACTGAGGCGAACGCTGCCATGAGTCTTGTAAAAGGTGATGAATTCTAAACCGATCTCCTGCCAAAATGCCCTGTTGGCGATGAGTCCTCATTTTTCACTCAGATGGTAAACAAGAGCCGGGCAGTCAGTTTGTTTGTAATTGGCTTTTATTAAGTTGCTTCCTTCTCAAGCAAAAACCCATTACCTATGTCTACACGTATCAGTAGCCGTGACAGTGACAGCAAGGTACCACTACTCACTGTCACAGTGAAATTTGATTTTCTGTTTGAGTTTGGAGGAACAGGGCTCATGCTTCATTAAAGAGTCATCAGTTAAAAAGACAGGACAGCTCACCCTGTGCTCAGTGGATTCACATTGTCTGTGCCGTACCTGCCTTTCCTCCATCTTTTTCCACTTGGTATGGATGGATTGGATTTTGCTTAAGGATATGACTTTGAAAGGTCAAGCAGCGGTTAGTCTCATCATCTGTTCCCCTTTTATACATTATCTTGTGTTTGGCATGCCTCCTCTCTTCTTATGGATTGATTTTTTTTTTCTCCAATGCTCTCTTCTGTATTTCTTTTTCTTCTGCCCTCCTCTCTCTCTGTTCCTTCTTTTCTCTGTCTGCTTCTTGTTCTTTGCGTGGTTCTCTTTGGACCCATCTTGGAATTCATTCAGGTTACTTCCTGTCTCGTAGACTGCACCTTTTGGTGTCTTTCATCTCAGACATTTCTAAGAAACGGTTCTTGTATTTCTTCCCTGATCACTCTGTCATTCTACACATTTTAGCTCATCATCCCTTCCTGCGTTTGGTTCTTTCTGTCTTTACTAAGCCTGATTGATCCCTTGACACTCTCAACCATTGTTCCTATTGCATGCATAATGACATTAGTGTTGATACAGGTAACACTAAAGACTGTCAAACATCTAAACACTTTTTTTTTCTTGGGCAGTGCACTTTCTAAATGATCTACAATATGAAACTGAAACAGAAGAAATGGAATATAACTTTTAATCCCATTCGTGTACAGGATGTAAGCCATGAGGAAGATGATAAGTGTAACAACAGGACATTGATCAATGCAATATTTTAGTGCAATACAACTTTCAATTGAAATTTGTTGACAACTACAATTTGTGGACTGTAAAATCACTGCAGGTAAATGCCACTACTCATCTAGTAGAATACAATAACACAGTGCTCGCTGAGCCTAAGGTCCCTGCTGTACAAACAACCCCCAAGCACTGCAGTGCCAGTATTTGTTTGTTTATTTATTTATTTCTGCAGGGTCAGGGTCTGGCTGCATCCATCATTCTCACTGCTTGGTCTCTCCAAGCACTAGCTACCTCTCTACTGTCCATCATCCATGCAATGTTAAAGGGCTGAAAAAACATATCTTCATGTAGCATTTAACGGTTAGGTTACCTATCATCCAGACTTACAGACTGGTTAGTATTATTTTATCACAAATGTGTACAGCAAATGTTGTTGGATAATGAGTAACCACTGTTATCCTCGGGCTCTTGGTCACCCTGTCACACATTGTGGTCGCTCATCTTTGAACATCTTCTATGTATGAAGTAATTTATAGATAGTATCAGTTTGGAAGACACCATAGAAAGTGTCTTTTGTAATAGCTGTGTACTTTGGCCACCCGGGAGCTCACATGCAGGCAGCAGCCTTTGTAGCGTTCACAATGGTGAATAATCTTTTAAAATGTTGCTTTATCCAAATTATGTTACAGATCAGCACCGAAATCTAACAAACTGTTCCAGGGGCCTTACTCTACCTCTCAAAAAAAAAAAAAAATCATTAAATTCCGTTCTTTACTTTTAGTTATGCTGTTAACAATCAAACAAATGCTGGCAAAAACATAACCCCCACCCTTGGTGGAGCTAATGGAAAAACTATGTCATATTGGAATTATGTCTGTGCAGATTCTCAGTCATCCAGGTCATAGTATGCTGAAAAAACTTAGAAAAAATCAACTGGACTAGATTTCTAGGTCGAAGACGTTTCACCTCTCATCCAAGAGGCTTCATCAGTTCTGACTGGCGGAGATATTTATAGTATTTTGGCCTTTAAAGGACTGAAACACCACTGAGGGGGATATTGGAATTATGTTAGATAAAAAGGAATTCAGTTTAAGCCTAAATGCAGTGCTTTAATTGAGGTATTTTCATATGAACAGACTTAAAATGCTGGCGACCTTATGGTTGTCAGGTCCAATTACCCACAGTGTCATTTATGTACAACATTGCTAGTGACAGCATCTCAGATTCTCTTATAAACCCATAAACTGTTTTCATTATGGAGCTTGTCCCCTGTCATCATGCTACAAATGATCCTCTTATGACATTGTTTGACTGGCTCTGTGCCAGTCATGTGACTGAAACCATGAATTGGCCCTACCTCACAATGGTGAAGAATCCTTTCAAAAAATTCCTGGATCTGGACGGTGATCAGCACCAAAGTCTATTGGGTTATTTTGTGGAAAAACAGTACCTCCACCTTGGTGGTGGTTGTTGATGAAGGCGTGCTTGAGTTCCTTTGACAGGACTATGTTGGTGTATGTGATTAAAAAAAAGTTGGGAATTATTTTTCTTAAATGTGGGAAAATTAAATCATTGAAAAGTTAAATGATTTGCCATGTAGGCTAGCCCTTTGATTTCATCCTGTAGGCAGAGATGTATAATTAACAACATGCATCATATTAAATGTGCTGTAATCTGGATCAAACCCACCCTGTGCCAACTAGAGCAGATTGGCAGCAAAAGGAAGAGGGGGGCTATGTTGTTCTTTTGCTTTGCAGCCAGCTGTGGTTTTGCTGTATTTCATGATCTGTCTGTATGTGTCTTTAGAGGCTGCCCAGACATTAAAATCAATTGGCCAGAGTTGTGGTGTTTTGAATGAGTCTTAACTCCATCATGGGGATGAAAGAAATTGAGCCCAGCAGTGTGTCATAGTTGTTTTTGTTGCTGCCTTTATGGGAATAATAAAACCACTATAGTAATCTTCCTATTGATTTTATTTCTGCCAACAGGCAAACAGACGTGCCCTCCGGAGAAATTTGACTGTGGGGGATCCACCAATAAGTGTGTCTCGTTGTCATGGAGATGTGATGGGGAGAAGGACTGTGAGAATGGGGCAGATGAGGAGGACTGTGCATCTGGTGAGTTATGTCAAAGTCTGGTATCATAATGAAAATAACTTAAAATAAATATATGCAACTATTGATTCTGCTGATTGTACTTCTATTTTTCAGTGCTAACTGCCTTTCACAAGGGTATTTTATTTCAAATAGTGGCAAGAACTGGTGTACAGAAGCAAATGGCTTTGACTTGATGAGGCTTCAAGTCAGTAAAATATGGAGAACTCAGATTCCTCCTTTTTTGTATTCCGTTGTGTCATCCTTTGTCTCATTTATCCAGAAGCTTAAGATGTTGAAGCACAGTAGGGAACATGCTATATCATTAGCAGGATGAAAAGAGAGTTTTGATTTAAGCCAGCTACACTCGACAACCACCATTTAATGTAGACTGTTTTGGTGTGAAATATCAGATATTAGCAGCTTTGTGATGATACTTGAACATTTCTGTCATCACATTTTGAACCTTTTGAGTCTTTAGCCTTTTCACTGCAGGATCCCCAGATCTATCAAAAATAACTTCACCTCCTACATAGCCAATCAGACAACTCAACCGTGCGGCAGCCCCCACCCCCGCCTCTGCGGGGACTATCTTTGCCCTACTTCCGAGGTGCCATGAAGAATTGGCTCCATCTTTTCTCCTCTCCTTTGCCTCTTCATGTCAACAAACACTGATTGAGGGGTGTGATGTTTACACCGCGAGGTTTGTGCAAAATGGCATGTGCACACAAGAGAGAAAAAGCCATGTCCTTATTATCCTATACTGTATAAATGATGTTTATTTTTTCTGGCATCTGCTCCCTTTCAGTTGTTTGTGTGGGTGGGTGCTAAGACTGTGATTGGCTGGTGTCAAAGCAGCTCAATTTTGAGCTGTTATGTAGAAAATAAGCCAAATCAGTTTGGCATAAAATCAAAACACAAATCAGAGAAATTGTCTTGTTGAATAGATACTTACCCTCTTCTCCTTGAAAGACATGCAGTTTAAGTCCTTTTAATTTGTCATGCAATAAAGCCAGATGATTCTGCAGTTGACCCGTCAGTGACTCCCGGTCTCTGTGGCCACATTCACGCCAGAGGACATGGCAGTGATTCCATCGACTTTAGATCTAATGCCTTCTTAGCTTTGATAGATTTTCACTGCTCTGTCCATTGAGACCCACTCTAGCTTGTGCTAATCCTTTTTTCATTCTAATGTCTGTATTGATGCGACAGTCTTAAGCTCCTCAGTGGTGACACAGGGGCAGGCAGCAGACTGCCGCCCACCCAGGCATAGGCCAAAATCACTCTAGAGGTAAATGCTGCTCAATGTGACCAGGAGCGCAGCACAGTGCAAAATAGCATTACAAATTAGGTCTATTAAGTGCTGCTCAGGCCAGTTTATCTGAAGACTGATTGGGCCAGTACCAACCTGAAAGATGATGCTTAAATCAAGGGTAATAAGCTTTTAAAGGTTGCCTTACTGTTGATCAATTTGAAGGTACCAAGCATTGATTTTACAGTTGTTACAGTCAGAAGTTTACATACACTAAGGCTGAAGTCATTAAAACCTTTTTTTTAACCACTCACAGACATCATATTAACAAACTCTTGTTTTGTCAAGTCTGTTAGGACGTGTACTTTATGCATGACAAGTAATTTTTCCAACAGTTGTTTACAGATTATTTCACTTATAATACAAAGTTCCAGTAGGTCAGAAGTTTACATACACTCAGCTGACTGTGCCTATAAATAAATTGGAGAAGTCCAGGAAATGACGTCATGGCCTTTGAAGCTTCTGATTGGCTAACTGACATCATCTGAGTCAGGAGGTGTAGCTGTGGATGTACTTTAAGGCCAACCTTCACACTCTTTGATTGACATCATGGGATAATCATAAGAAATCAGCCAAGACCCCAGAAAAACAAACTGTGGACCTCCACAAGTCTGGTTCATCCTTGGGAGTAACTTCCAAATGCCTGAAGGTACCACATACATCTGTATAAACAATACTAAACAAATATAAACACCATGGCACAATGCAGCCATCATGCCACTCAGGAAGGAGACGTGTTCTGTCTCCTAGAGATGAACGTACTTTGGTACGAACACTATAAATCAATCCCAGAACAGCAACGAAGGATCTTGTGAAGACACAGGTACCAAAGTATCTATATCCACAGTAACACGAGTCCCATGTCGACATAACCTGGAAGGCTGCTCAGCGAGGAAGACGATGCTGCTCCAAGGCCGCCATTAAAAAGGCGGACTATGGTTTGCAGCTGCACACGAGGACAAATATCTTACTTTTTGGGGGAATGTCCTCTAGTCTGATGAAACAAAAACTGAACCATTTGTTCAAGTGGAGTGAGGAAAGATAAAGTGAATTGGTATCTTGAAGTGGACGTCCAACATCAGGACCATCACCAAGAAGGCACATACTGCCTATTTTGTTACATTTATATTACACAGCCTTATGCTAGTTTAGTGTTTACTTGCCCCTTGCATGGGGATATGTACATACACATTGAGAGCCAATGTACCAGAGTCAAATTCCTCGTGTGTCCAACACACCTGGCCAATAAAACTGATTCTGATTCTGATTTTGATATATTGAAGCAGCATCTCAGGACATCAGCCAGGAATTTCAAGCTTGGCCACAAATGGCTCTTCCATATGAACAATGACACCAAGCAGACTTCCATAGTTGTGTCAAAATGGCTTTAGGACAACAAAGTCAAGGTACTGGAGAGACCATCACAAAGCCCTGACCTCAGTCCAACAGAACATTTGCGGGCAGAGCTGAAAAGGCATGTGCAAGCAAGGAGGCCTACAAACACCCATCCTGTCAGGAGGAATGGGCAAAAATTTGTTGTAGAAAGCTTGTGGAAGGCATTCTTGAAACCTTTAACCCAAGTTAAGGAATTTAAGGCAACACTACCAACTGCTAACTGACTGTACTGTATGTAAACTCCCGACCCACTGGGAATGGGATGAAAGAAATAAAAGCTTAAATAAATTTTTTTTCTCTACTGTTATTCTGATATTTCATATTCATAAAATAAAGTAGTGATTCTAACTGCCCTGATTCAGGGAATGTTTATCGGATTAAATGTCAGGAGCTGTGGAAAAACTGAGTTTAAATGTATTTATCTACGGTGTATGTAAACTTCTGACTTCAACCGTATGTTTGTGGTTCAGCTTAGTAACTTACAGTAAGAAATGATGTTTATATTTGACAAACTTGCAATACACAATTTGTATCTATTGCCAGTGAATACAGAAAGTAGTCTGATGTTCAGCTCTGCAAGAAGACGTAAGCATAACACTTTGACAGCAGAGGTTTGTTCAGTTTATCTTACTCTTATTTAGTGTTTCAAATGCCTCAACTAGAGCTTGACCAGCTGCCATGCCTGGCTATTATAAGAAAAAACAGTAAGATAAACTAGAGCATTCTATCATATTGTAAATCACTTTGTCTTTGAGGATAATACATGTTTTGCAGACTTATCAAATTAGCATTCTCAGTGGTGTATTGCATGTGTTGTACATGTCACAAATCCTGTGTGAATGCAAGCTTAAAAGAAGCTTATAGTTCAGGGCACTTGTGATCATAAGAGCCTTATGTGTCAAAAACACTGGTGTAATACTCTTGTACTGCAGACTGAAAGCTGCAGACCTTTCACATTTACACTCGTGACATGAGGCGAGGGAGCAGTGGTGTAAATTACCAGCTGGTGTGAGTACATCTCAGCGTGTCTGCTTGTTACAGACTAGCAGTTGGCACACGGGCAGCTGGACAACTGACTTCAAAGTAGCATTAATATTGCTGGATATTGGGTTTAGAGGGAGTAGATAAATGAATGAAAATGTGTAAAATGACGCAGTAACACCTGTGCAAAAATGGGAATAAGGCATTCTAATGAGCATAACATTTTTCCTATTGCATTTTGCTCCTGCCAGCAAAGACCCAGCTGCAAACCTCATAGCCTGTGTAGCTATGAACGTAGTTCCAAGTGACTTTCATGCCTGAGTGCATTTAATTCAAAGCACTCAAGCATAAATTAAAAGTCTGATACCACTCCAGCACACTAAACTTTGAATGTTAAAGGAAATCCTCAAATGCAAAAAGAAACAAAAATGCTGTTTCATTGTCTATTCCTGTTTGGTATAGGCTTACACATAACCCCTCATGTCCTCCCTGTGCCTGTGTGGGTTCTCTCTTTTCCTCCCACAGTCCAAAGACATGCAGCTTAGGTTGACTGGTGATTCTAAATTGCCCGTAGGTGTGTGTGTGTGTGTGTGTGGTTGTTTGTCTACATGTCAGCCCTGTTATAGACTGTTGACCTGTCCACGGTGTACCCCGCCTCTCACCCAGTGTCAGCCGGAATTGGCTCCACACCCCCCCC
>NW_018128084.1:476104-487768 GCF_001952655.1 Monopterus albus | reverse complement strand
AGAAAAAATGGCCTAGAGACTAGAACGAACTGGCAAGTGACTGAGGAGTGAAACCGGGTAATATAGTGAGCAACCTAATCAAGTGCAGCTGGTGATAAGGGAGTGAGGAACAGGTGAACGTGATTAGTGTTAATGGGCAAGAGACAGTAGGAAAGGTGAGGGAGGCCAGAGCGGCCGAGCAAACCTGACAAGATGGATGAATAACCCTCCTGTTAGACAGTATAAAACAGGTGAAAAACACCTTTCAGTAGGCTGGATGGAGGCTTCGTATCACCTAACCTTTGTATGATTCTGAAACTATCAGTCTGCATCCGCATCTGCAATCTGAATTTACTAATTGTGACATAAACTGACAGTACAAGTGAAAGTGACACAGCCAGAGTTCTAAGCAGTGTACAGATACACGTTCCCCTTTGTTTGAAGCTGGTACAAAGGTACTGGATGGCTGATAACTAAAATATTACTCACAAGAGTGAAATAAAAATAGTCTGAGGCAGAAAACCCCATTCTGTATCAAAATATTAGCTGTAATCGCTTTTGGCAAGGAGAATATTGCATTCTACAGGTTATACTAGCGAAGGTTCAAAGGTACTGGATGATTGATAATCTTTAAAATCTTACCCACAAGAGTGAAATTAAAGTGATCTGAGGCAAAAAACCCCAGTGAATAACAATCTATAATTACTTTTTGGCAAGGAAAACACAACATACTGGCCCTTTTAAGGAACTCGAATCTGGGAGAACAGATTGGATGATTTAAGATCTTTAAAATATTACACACAAGAGTGCAGTAAAGGTAATCTGAGGCAGAAAACACCATTCAGTATCAAGATATTAGCTTTAATCATTTTTTTGCAAGGAGAATATTGCATTTTTCTGGTTGTACCAGGATCCCAGTGGTAGAAAAGTTTATAGTCTACAACACAAAAACACAGAGTCAGTAGAATGGCTACAAAATGGATTTAGTTCATTTCATATATAGCCCACATCAGTAATGTTACAGTCCAAATATAATAGATTATACTGTATGGAGAATGTTATGCTAATCATTTTATGAATAAATCTACTTTGACCGTGGCTAAATATTTTGCTTCTGCACCTGCCTGGATGCATATGGGATTCAAGCAGTTCATAAGACACTGCTGCAGAAACAGGCTGACATCTGTCACAGGTAAATGTTGCATATAATAGCAGCCTGTTATAGTTGCCTACAGTAAGTACTGCCTGCGATATACATATATGTATAGGATATACATCCAATAGTGAAGATGCCTGCCTTCTACATCAGCGATGGCAATGTAGCATGTTCCGCAGAAACCCGTGAACGTAAATGGTCATGAAGATACACTACACTGCATAAGAACAAACCCTGCACACCACTTCAAGTGATCTGGCTACTGTCGAGTTTTGTAGGTAAAAGCCCACTGCCCGATGGGTGAAGCTGTGCCTTTTTTTATAAATAGCGCTGAAATAATTTGTACATGATCAGCAGAAGACACAAATACATATGTTTAGTTTAACCTTTGAACTCGTCACAATTACAGTATGTCATAGTTCCAGTAGCAGACATTTTGGTTCCACGCTAGATTTCTAATAAGTGCTCACACCAGCCTAAACAAACCAACATACTAACCCGATTTCACTGGAACTTCACTGAGCCAATACATTGTGAAAGCACCCTCAACATGAGCTTTCTTTCACATTACTATACTTTACACTTTCACTTTTATTTACCCAAGTGTGGGTGGATAGGTTACACCTCCAAAGCTGACTGAGGTCTAACATACCCAGTTAACCCCAGTGTCTTCTGCTGTTAGTAGACATGTACAGAGTGGATAGCCTGCCTTACTTGAAAAAGTAAATCTTGCAGAAGCATCTTGCTTATTGAGTCATCTGCATGTTGAATTATGTAGGATCCAGGTCTCACCAGAGGAAGCTTCCACTGATCAGCATTACATTAAGCAGTAGCTCTAGAGCAATGTGGAGATTAATGTGCACTTACTGGGCATTTCTCCTGAGCATGCCTGTCTGGATTTATGTGTTTCCATATGTTTGCACTTGATATTTTTGTGGTTGTATTTTTGCCTGATTTCCTTAATATTTTTTATACTCCCTGTCCATGGAGTGAAACTGATCTGTCAGATACTGTGTGTTTGCAGTGATGAAGCTTTTACAAAGGAACATTTCCCAGGGCTAAAGTGCTTCCACTGACAAAATTTCTGTCTTAATTTCAGTCTGCTAATCAATATCTAGGCAAGTTTACAACTTAGCTAAACAGGGGATATTTTGTCTTGTCTCAGCACTCGCTCTGTGCCTTGGTTCCCTCCCCTTTGGCCCTCAGTTAGCTTACCTTTTCAGTCACAGAGGTTAAACGCTCCCTTCACACTGACTCCTATCATGTCTTCTATTATTTTCTCTGAATTTTTACTATAGATTCGTGGGTCTCTGATGGACTAGTGGCTAGGATTCAGCACTCTCGCCACTGCAGCTCGGGTTTGATTCAGGGTTGCTTCAGAAAGGGCATCTGGCGTAAAACACGTGCCAAACCTCAACATGCGAGTCGTTAGTGTGTCGCTGTGGCGACCCCTATCAGGAACAGCCGAAAATAACATTTTGTTATAGATTCATCTTCATTATATTATATTCTTCTTTCATTTGCTGCTTTAAAGTGCCTTAGATTTTGTGTTACTTATTTATCTATTTTATATTTCACTTGTATTGTGTGGCAGTCATGTAGATGGCAAAGTAAGAACTTCATTGTACAGGGAAACACGTTTCCTAACTGTGCATATGACAATAAACACTTTGACCTTTGACCTTAGATGACTGTAGATGAGAACACAGGCTCTGCTACAGCTGTTTCCTCTATAAGTGTGTGTGTGTGTAATCACAGGAAAGGCAGCCGGTGAGAGTGTTTTTACCTTTCTAGGCTTGTTGTTAGTGGATTGTGTACATGCGTTCCCGTGACCTTGCTGCAGCAGACCTCTGAGCTGACCAGATCTGCACTGTCCCTTCATTTGAAATGTGTAAATATCTGTTAGATGGCTGAGAGGACGTTAAGTTGCACAGAAAGTGGCTGGATGTGTGCATACAGATAAAAATAAATGGTTGTTTTTGATTGCTCAAGGACACTTTGACATTCAAGGTTCAAATTGTTTATTGTCATATGCACAGTATGGAAACATGTTTCCCTGCACAATGAACTTCTTACTTTGCCGTCCAACCTGAATGCCAAACCACACAAGTGAAATATAAAGTAGATAAACAGTAGCACAGAGTCCTACTGGAAACAGGTTTGTTTTTACTAGCTGAAGACATGTTTAACTCTGCACATGGTTATGCTCATAATATTCCACTTTACTGTGATATTTAATTTCTTTTTTCTTGCATACGTTGATTTTAATCCTGTTTTCTTTTACTGGGGCAGCCACTCACTTTGTCATTACGTTTCACTTTCATTATGGTGATGCTATAAATTTATAGCCAGCTAAATACAAATCCATTTTCATCTACAAATAAGTATTTGTTAAAATATATATATATGCACATAAAATAAACATTCTAGGACTAATCTTGTGTTCAAGATGGTTTGGATTTGGAAGAGGTGAGCTTTCTGAGAGGTCCCTGGCAATATGCTACAACTCTACAACATAGCTTGCAGATTCAGTGTAAAGTGTTTCAGAACAGCAATCCATTCACATACCCTCAACAGCTAAAGGCAATGGTGTGGCCTGTGGCTTGTGTAAATATCAAGTTGTGCTTCTTCCTGTGCTGGCCTATGTGTTGCTATGGGCTTGGCTTTGTTTAGTGGACAGGTACAGAACAAACTATGCGATGGACTGTTAGGGCCACATTAAAGGGAAAACAATGAGAGGAGCAAGATTTATTTAATTTTGAAGGTCGACAAGCAAGTCAAAATGTCAAGTATAAAGTCAATGTTCAGTATAAAGTTGCAATTCCATTTTGAAAATAATGTCAAAATGTGAAAGTTCAACTTCATTCTCGACATTTTGACTTTATTCTCAACACGCAAAATAAAAAAAAAACTTAGAAGTTAATGTCCCTACATGTTTTCTGTAAAGATCAATTTTGAAGCTCTGACATCTTAGTAATTGCCTGTTATACCACATATATAAGACAAGTCCAGTTTATTTACAGTATATAGCACATTTTCATACATAATAGCAGTTCAAAGTGCTTAACACAATGCACAAGATGATAAACATTAAAATGCATGTATAGATAACATCAGAATTCAAATTAGATAAAGTATAAATGTTACTTAAAATCAACAATTACATGATAGTACAAGCAGCAACATATCTAGTACTTTTAATAGAGCTGTGGCAGACAGTGGATTCTCACTGTTCTCATTATACTGTGTATGCCTTTACTTCAGTCTTCCCAAGACCAACCTCTGAGTAGTGGAACCCCAGAGGCAGGCGTAGAAACATCAGTGTCTATACAATCAGCTAAACAGCACAGTGAAGTCAGTTGGTCACTTAGTAATGGATGAATAATAAAAGTAAAAATAGAAGCAGATAAAGTGCAATGCAGGGTGGAATTAAGAAACATTAAAAGAAGTGGAAAAATGATCAGGCTACCACTAGCTGACCAGTCCCTGCAGATCTGAGGCACCTACCAGGCTTGTACTCAGCAAACATATCTCTAATATGTATCTCAGGCCCAGACCACTGAGAGACTTGTAGACAATAAATAAGCACTAGAAAGAAAGATGTTCTGAGACAGAAGTACAGCGATAAGGATCCGTCTCACAGCGGATGTCAGAGAAAGCTATATCATTCTTCATACCACAGGAGACAGAGCCTTTCACCTTCTTTGTGGTAATACCATTTAATAAAGCCTGTTGAATAAACTAAATTCAAAGTAAATGCTACATCTTTACTGCATCAGTGTTTCTATGAGAGAAAATGCTCTTCAGGCTTCTTTCTAAAGTGTGTTGTTCCTTCTGTTGGTGCTCTAGATGCCAAAGCCTGCCCCACTGGCGAGTTCACGTGTGCCAATCGCAAGTGCTTGGCCGCCGTCTATGTTTGCGACGGTGACAATGACTGTGGAGATGGCAGTGATGAGCTCAAGTGTACCTCTCCTCTGACCTGCGGGCCCAACCACCTCCGCTGTAATACCTCAGAGTGCGTACCGCTCATGTGGAGCTGCGACGGAGACCCCGACTGCTCCGACAGTTCGGATGAGGGGCTGGAGCGCTGTGGTGGGGACGGTGTCCCGTACCTGCCTAACCATAGGGCAAACTGCACTGCCGGAGAGTTTCGCTGTGCCAACGGCGAGTGTGTGCGTTTGACCTGGAAGTGTGATGGAGATCCAGACTGCAAGGACAAGTCTGATGAGTCTGACTGCCGTGAGTTTCTCTTTGTCTCTTCTCTCTGCTTCTCCTTGCCTCTCTTCTCATACACTGTGCTCTTCCATGTACCTTTTCTCTGCTGTTCATTGTATCATGTTCAAGTCTGTCCGCTCAGCTTACACTGATAACAAAAAGTGCTGCTTTCTCTGAAACAGTTTCTGTACGTATGGAATATGTTGTGGGATCATTTCAGTACAATATAAAAATGTACTTATGTAACCACATTTACTAATTCTAAGCAGGTCATCATTCATATTGAAAAAATCTTGATTTTTGTGTGTGCTGTTGATGTTCAGTATTATCCCATAATTCAAATCTCAAAAAATGGAGCAGTTATTTATAACTGCAAACCATTAAACCAAATTGCATGTGGTCATAAAACAGCTTGAGAGCGATACTGGAGATCAGCAACTATAAAAGCTTTAGAAAAACATTTTGCTTTCTCATTGTAGACCTCCAAAGCTGGGTAGACCTGTGACAAACCTGTAAGACCTGTAGACCCGCTATACTCTGTAAGCAAACAGCATGTAGTATGGACCTGTGACACAGCACATGTCTCCAGGTCAAGGTGACTCATAGAGTTACATTTACAACCCATTCATCTTGTTTGCAGTTGGCTATTTTCTGTCGGTATTCTGTCAGTTTTCATCTTTTAATATCTAACAGGTCATATTATGTTTGAGTTAGCATTGGAGTTGTTCTACATACAGTGTATTCGGTTACCACTATGAATAGTTTAACCAGTGTCTTATGCACTTCTTATTGTGTCCCAAGATAGCCACAGAGCAATCTAATGCCCACACATTCAGAAGTAATTACAAAGGAGGTCGCTTTTATTTTACATCATCTTTGTGTGCAGAATATGTTAAGATGTCTGTTTAATATGAGACTGGAAAAACATAAACAATCCATCCTTCCTCTTCTGAGGTGTTACTTTGTCATTTAGCACATCTTCGCTCTTCTAGGAGTTGGGGTAGGTGTTTTTGGCAGGTACAGAATGTTGATAAAAAATAGTGTGAAGATGGAGCCTTGTGATAAAACGGGTTTTCCTATTAACTGGTCATGGATGGGGGAGCCCTGAAGCTCTTGTCTCACTAAGCCAGAGTGTGACGCCCAGATAGTCCCGCTATTCGTTATCGAGATGTGCGACGCACACGTCAGCCTACCTCTCCCCCTCTGTGGTGTCATATCAGAAGCACTTACAAGAGTTTTATCTTCTGTTAGGCAACTGGATCCCTGCGTTAATGGGGAGGCCTACTGTAGAGATAGTCAGAGGGAAAACCTCTTATTTGCATTTAAAGCCATTTATGCATCTTTATTACATTGACTATATTTACAAACCTTTAAACTAAATAAATGATAAATAAATGTTTATGCCATCTCTTCAGCAAAACAAATGCTTTTGAGTGATTTATTACAATATGTTTCAGATTTTGCTGCTTCTCCATTCTTGTACAGTAAATATGTGTGAAGTCTGCTATGGCCAGTCAGATGTCTGGACTGATCTCCCCGATACACGGAAACACTCTACTGTATAGAAACAGTGATGTTGTGTATTTGTATGTGCAGACGCGTAGGTTGTATCCAGGCTACAGTGGCCCGAGCTCCATTACGTTCCCTATGTTCTGTGGTAACACTAAATCATATCTCCTTCAGTCATATATATTGCTTTTTAGTGTTGGATAGAGAGGAATGATATGAGCACAGTGGGCCAGTAGATGAAAAGTGTGTCTGTGAGTGGGATATTAATGAAGCAGTCATTCATCACTTGCCCTCGGTGTCTGTCCTAGACAGCACCTAACACAGGCCATGAATAGTTTGAAAGACAGCATATGTTATTGCACCTCTAAGCTTTTCTTGCTCATACTAAACACGCAAATATAAAGAAGCTTGATTTGGTTTTGACCCCATTGTTTAGTGGTCCTCTCAAAGGGATTCAAAGATAAAATTTTGTTTGTTTATGTGTCTGTTACAGCCCTGTTGACGTGTCGTCCCGATGAGTTCCAGTGCGGTGATGGTTCCTGCATCCACGGCACGAAGCAGTGTAACAAGGTCTATGACTGTCCTGATCACAGCGATGAGTCTGGCTGTGTCAACGGTGAGTTCACTTGTCATCGCTGGCCACCAGAATCTGTGATCATCTGTCCTTTTCTTTTATGCATGCAAGGCCAGTCTAGAAAATTTTGGACGGGATGGCCAGGCTGGAACACAGACACAGGGGAGGCACATTTAAAATACATGTAAAAAGTAATGAAATATTAAACCATATAAATCAGATTGTTTGTTTTGTGTCAAAAAGAGACTCCCGACAGGGGACATCACTGCTGCACAGTGGTCCCCTCCTCCCACTGAGGTGCATCATGCCAAGTGCTCCACAACAACACAGCTGGAGAAATGAATGCAAACATCATGCTGCATGCATGATATAAAAGAAAACTAATTTGACTAATACCAATCCCAGAAAAATGTTAGCTGTATTTAAGGCAACAATTTGTCATTGTTTTTCATTTTTCTTTCATCAGTGCTGACAAACATGCAGCCCTGTGTTAATATAAAATAGCGTATTTCAGACACTTTAAACCAATAGAGTTTGCAGTTGAGTGATGATTTTGTAGCTTTTAAGACCTGTATGAGCAGCCTTGTATTTTCTTACCTCTGTTACATCCCATTAATTAAAGTGTGTGTCGGCCTGTGGCTACCTCGGTGCACAAATGAAAAGAAAATCGATGAATCGTTAAAATAATACTTCAGCTCTAACCCAAATGGCATTTTCTGGACATATTATTGTTGAATCTTTTGCTGTAATGACCACTGATGTCATGCTCTCTGCATCCAGCCCACAGTTTTTTTTTTCTAAGTCAGATTCATTACTTCTCCTTCTTCTTACTGTGATGCATAATTTACTGTACCAGCACACACACACAGGGGTGCCAAATTATTTTGCAGGAAATTAAACCATTGCACTGTGAAACTGGATCGAATTAAAGCTCAGTTTTTACAACACTAGGCTTTTAATGTGCGATTATGATGATGATGAATATCTGAGTGGGAAGTATTTTTTGCTTTCACATGTTTCATGCCAGCCTTCAATAATTTGGCAAACTACTGGAGATAATTCAGTTTGACTTCACACAATTTTTGATGCATGAGTTTCTGATTCACTTCGCAGTAGCTTATGCAAATATATTTTCATGAAGTTTATGATGTGGATGCTGATTTATTTTCTGCTTTTATGTCACAGCCACCAAATGTGAGGGACCCCAGAAGTTTCTCTGTAAAAATGGAGAGTGCATTGATAGCTCCAAGGTGTGTGACTCTGTCAAGGACTGCAAGGACAGATCAGATGAGCCCAAGAAAGAGTGCGGTAAGAGGGAGTTTTCTGCACACACCTACTTGGATGTTTTATTCTGTAAGCTCTTTTAGCCCTAATGTAAATAATGTTTATTGTTTTTTGTCTTGCCTGCTTGTAGGGTCCATTATTTCCCTCATTTTATAGTTTTATGAAATGCTCAGCTGTGAAATTACTGAAGCATTTGTTACAGGTGTCACCTGAGTATCTGCACATCTAAATGGATTCAAGCAATTAATGTAGCATAATCATGTTTGCCATAACAAAATGCCACTACCTCCCTCCTGCATTTTAAAGCCATCAGAGCCACACTCAAATAAACGGCAGCCTCCGCTGATCAGAACAAGAGGGTGCATGTACTAATTACCATCAAATCGTAGAAAATGCTTTTTCTGGTCTGTGATAATCTCACTGTTCTCCATCTCCCTTCCTGTCTCCTTACGCCTTCATTTCTTAACATATTTACTGACAATAAATAAATGAAAGCAATGTCTTAGTGAAAAAAAGGTAATTTCTCTGTCAAAATGTTTCTAACACGAGAAGCAGATTATAGAGATACAGGGATCCTGACACTCGCTATGTCTGTGTACAGCAAACATCTTGGTATGTTTGCAGGTGCCTTAGCTAATAGTAGCTTGCTAACACATAGCACGAGGGAGGAAAGTTACCATTACAATTCATTTATTTCTAAAATAGAGCCAGATCTGTTTGTGTAAATGATGGGACAAGTTAACTGTTAGAATTTTAGCTGTGTGTTAGCAAACTACTGTAGTTAGCTAAGGCACTTGCAAACGCGTTACTGCATAACTTACAAAGATATCATAACCTAAACTGACATTTGGAAATTTGGGTTAACAGTGACAAAATGTTGCTGCACATAAGGGCGTATCGAGTGTCAGATTCCCCTTCTTCCTGTTAATGCCTCACCACTTTTGTTTCCTTAATGCTTCTTTTTTTTGTTTTTGTTCAAAAACTTTTAAAACTGTAACTAAAGGTTCTTTGTCTTGTTGGTAATGCATCGCACCTGTCAAAGAGGCACCCTCACTCAATACAAAGTCGAGCGAGATTAATCCCCTCGCCCCTTCCAGGGTGTCGGGGGGTGGCCTAATGCTCTAATGTTCTCTCTATAAATATACACTCATAAAATGACATTTCCTCTGGGAACAAGTAGAGCTGAGAAGGGAAAAGTGACAGCTGGCGGAGTAGACTGACCTCTGACCTCATTCTCCTCTACCCCCATCCCTTCCTCCCTCTCTCCTTCAGCTTCAGCTCCTCAGCTCATTAAAAGTGTGTCCACACACACCTGCGAGATGTTCCTCAGCTGCCACACACCCAAAACAACCACACAGAGATGATAATACTCCCCGCTGTACTGAAGCACATTTACACATAGATGTTCACTGTGATGGCGTTTGCTGCGTCAGCCTTACCTCGGGGAAAATAAAGACGATGCATTTCTCTTTTTGCTCATGCAACTGTTTGCTGTTTCCCATCTCATTAGAAGTAATGGCATATTACAACAGTACTGACTCATTACTCAGCAGCACACCATTCATTTCTTAACATTTGTTCACCATCAGATCCAGCTTTCACTGGGAGGAACAGATGAAAATAGGTAGGACAAGGTACTACATAATGGGTTGCCATGATGAGAAAGAGGGACAGATGGAGGTGAAGTATAGGAGAGACATCATGTTTTCTCCCCCTTGGGACAGGAGAAGTGACCTCTAAATTGTGGCTGTCCTTGGAAGCATTTAGGAAAAAGCTGTTTTCACACAAGTAGAGGGAGCTACTGTGAATGGCAGATTGCTGTCACCCATCCAGCTGAATCAGAGATGAGATTTTTATGCTGCTGGTTCTGTTGGCGCATACACAAAGCAAGGATGAGAATTTTCCCACAAAATTAACTTTCAGACAGTCTTTGGAGAGTCATCTGTGTTGTTATATTTCCTCAGTGGTTGAACTGGTTATCATGAATTCCTATAGGACGGTGGGGACAGCACTTTCCATGAATGCTTAGAAGTGCACTTGAACGTGAAATTTCCTGATCCTGATGAACTCACTTCACCAGGAGGAATCCGCTGTGTGCATCCCCCTGTTGACCCGTAGTGGTCACAGACACATTGCGATGCCTCCAGTCCATGGCTTAAAACAGACTGTCAGCTCCCAGATAGCGAGGTGCATCGAGTAGGTCTCAATTGTTCTTCACCCACTGCATCAGTTCCTGTCAAATAATGCATCACTTCCCAGAAAACCTTTATTTCTTTTGTTTTCATTGGAGGAATAAAAAAAAAAACAGGAAAAAAAAAGCCAAATGTGTTCCATTCCACACAGAACTCAAATAAAATGGACTGGAGAGAATTATTGACAGTGAGTTATCTGACAGAAATGCAGGGGTGCCAATATTTTTGGCCATGACTGTACACCTTGAAATGTAGAAAATGTAGGAATATAAGCTTTAGCCTGCACCCTTTCAAAGTAAAAGTCTGTTATAAGAATGTGTAATGCTCTATTGGTCATTTAACACAATATACACACTACTACACTTTCTCAATCAAACATCCACAAAAGAAAAGTATTACAGATTTATCAAGTGTGAAAATGGGAAAAGGTTTTTTTTTCAGTTTGCTGTTTAAACTAATGAGGCTTCATCTTGGAACCAATGACTGTCTCAGTGGGGAGTTTGTTGATGCTTTGCATTACTTCAGGCCAGCTGCTCTCATCAATGTGCACACACAGTCGCATTACTTTCAGTGGTAGAATACCGTTGACAGGAATAAGAACACTGTTGTATTGAGGGGCGCACGTTCTCTTACAGTTTAATCCATTTTTTTCTGTTTATCTCACCTTTCCAGTTGTTCACTGTGCAGCCATGCTTTATTGTTTGTATACAAAGCAAAACCTGCATGCTATTGAATGAAATGTTAAGTCGTCACCC
>NW_018128084.1:465716-476085 GCF_001952655.1 Monopterus albus | reverse complement strand
TCTTCTATGGTTCAGTTAGACAATTGGTTTTGTTTTTCAAAACAGACAGCGACAGATAAGTGTGTTAAAAAACATTGCTGACATTTCAACGGTGAAATGATACAAAGAAGGTTTTGTATGTACTAGCATATGATGACTGAACAAGCAGGAAACTAAAAAGCTGACACTGAAATTTCAGCCAGGGAATTCTGAGCCCTTCTTGCTATCAATCAGTTTATACTGTAAACCCATATCGTGTGCAGTTCAGTCAAATCTAACTGCTTCTACCTTTTCTTAAATTATGTCCCAACCTTCTGTGAGCTGCTTTGACCCATTTGTAAATGATCTTGCTGGTTTTTTAGCTTCTGTCATTTTTTCGGATGCATTTACATCACTGAAATCACACTCAATTTAGATGTCCTCACTCGCTGCTGTGATAAAGCCTGATGGGATGTCTCTGAATCTCAGCTCACAGCATTAATCTCCTCTACAGACATAGTTCATATCCCTGTAAATGGACCCAATTCTTTGTCTAAGAGCTTACTTTGAGTGCAGTGTTTTCTCCCTGGTTCCCTTTCTGCTTTTGAGAACATCTGATAAGGATTCAGAAAGGATAGAAAAGATCTGATTAGCGATTATGAAGATTATATTAATTTCCCAGCCTTTGTACCTCACACATTTCTACAGCTTTATTAAATATCACAAGCCTTTCCACTGCTCTTCCTCTCCCTCAGAAATATTTTGCAGTAAGCAAGGCCTTTGCCAATTCATAGTGTTAGTTAGGGCTGTGTATTGGCAAGAATCTGGCGATGTGATACTTATCATGATACAGGAGTTATGATTCAGTATATTGCAATATACTGTGATACTGTAAACAAATTGATGTATTCCAATTAAAAAAAAAACAACTAATTTTAGAAAAACTGTCACAATAAGCAACACACCACCATATTTGTAAAATTTCCTGTAAAAAAACAAAAAAAATCCTTTTTTATGCAGTCAGGTAAGTGTAGATATACTACAACAGTGCCATTTAGCGGTCGGGGGTTTAAATCAACACAAAATGAACCACTGCTGCAAGTCTTGACACATGAACTATTAATTAAAAATCAGTTTTTGAGATTTGATACTGTCGCAAAACGCTGCATTGTGATACTTAAATGTATCAGTATTTTCTTACACCCCTCTACATAGTTTTAATCTTTGATTTACCATTAATTGATCAGATATGGCCTGCATTTGACTGCCATCTCCTTCTCTTTGTGTCCCAGGACTGAATGAGTGTATGATCAACAATGGCGGCTGCTCGCATGTCTGCATGGACCGACCAATCGGCTTTGAGTGCCAGTGCCCCACCGGCTACCGGTTGCTGGACAAAAAGACTTGTGGAGGTAAGTAAATAAACGTATATTTCAGATAGATACACAGAGTGGCAGACTGACTGCTGACAAAGCTAGTAAGGGTCTGCATGTTTGGGCAGCTCTCAGCGCTCTAGCCGTCTTTCTTTGTTGAGCGTGCTCAGCCTGTCAGTCCCACAGGGAACCTACAGCAGCCCCGCCCTTCTACTCTCTCACACACTCAAACACATGCATAGTACAGTATGTCCTTCACACACTTCCCCATCCTTTTAACACTTACACCCAAGGAAAAAGCCTAAGATCTGTTGGAAGCAGGTCAGAGAAGTCAGTAAGGAAACACGGTGTGCCCCTGTATTTTCTCCTTAATGACAACACATTTGTATGTTTCGCCATCACTAAGAGACATGAATGTGTATATTTACTCGCCCACTATAGCTGTATTTTACTAGCTTTTATTTTGTATTATATTGTAGGAATTAAGTTGCCTCTCTTATCTAGTGCAGCTCATGAAGGTGAATGAGTCTCCATTTGTCTTTGTCTGTCTCTGTCTCTGCCTTTCAGTTGATTGATAACTTCTCTTCCCTCTCCTGCTTGCAGACATTGATGAGTGTGAGAATCCTGATGCTTGTAGCCAGATCTGCATCAACTACAAGGGGGATTTTAAATGTGAATGCTATGAAGGGTATGAGATGGACCCTGTCACTGAGACCTGCAAGGCAGAGGGTGAGCTACACTGATAAGTGAATAACGGTGAAATCAGCCGCAGAGTGGCTAAAATGACACAGCTGAAGGGGCTTTTCTGTTGAAATTCAAATGGAAATGTTGCAAGAATGTAGGTGTGTGATTAGTCTAATGCCTCTGCCATTCTGTAAAAGCTGTTTGATTACCTTGTACTTTATAAATGTACAAATATTTTGTCCATTTTGTTTTTATGCAGTATAACCTGCATTTGAAGGAGTCATCTGGTGAAAACAAAAGCTGTATATTAATGTTGTTAATAAGATCTCCTCTCAGATAGCACCTCATTAGTGCACTGCTTCACTCCTGTAGCTTTTGTCCAGCGGTGTCAAGCCTTCCTCATCTCATAATCACAAACATCTTTCTGCTATTAGGATCTTATCATTGCTCCACACTCATTTGTGTACTTGAAATAATTGATATGTAATTTAAAAAAAGGCAAGGATCACCTAGGCAACCACTAATTTTCTCCCAGGCCAAATTTTCCCTCTGGTGTCCTGTCCAATTAGACATGGTGTCATGAGTGACAGACAGATGTGTTTAGCCATGCTGAACTCTGATAATTAGGTATAGCTATTCAGGGGTACCTGGCTGAGTCACAGTGGAGGCTCATTACAGGAGTTTCTACTGGTCTCCTGTTAGGCTTGTTGACAACACTTGGCGGACTATTGGAGAACAAAGTGAACTGTTAAAAGGTCGATTATTTTTCCTTGACCTCAAGCTATGGCTGAAAGCTATTAGCAAGAGGATTGCATGGAGAGGCCAGTTTATACATTCAGTCTTCATGTCTTCGAAAATGTTCATTATTTAATTGGCAAGAAACAGTGGGTCAAATGAAATGTAGTGACTTGGTTGCTCTGGCTGTCAAATGCTGGGATGTCATTTCCCTCAGTTAAACTGAGCCGATGTCTAAGCTCAGCACTCACATGCATTTGTGTCTGTTTGCACTTACACACACCGTATTTGTGTGTGGATTGTATCAGCCCACCCTGCGTCTGTTTACACTTGTGCATTTGTCTGTGCATAACTGCCCAGTGTGTTTGCTGTCAGTTTATAGTGGCTGAGAGAGAAGTGTGTGTCTGGGTGTGCACCAGCAGCAGCCAAAGCAAAATTGCAGCGAATGCAGCGGTTCCACCACTCGGTTTTGAGACGGTGAGAACTACTGCTGCCATGACAGCCTGAAATGTTGTCATCCTGAAGGCCGGTTTATGAAAATGACACTGTTGTTGCTCAGACTTTAAGCTGAGAGAGGACGGAAAAGGTAGAAAGAGGGAGTGTGCAGCAGTACAGTACTACTACAGACTGTCAAAAGAGAAACTGAGGCAAGTGAGCCATTAATTTCATATCTGCCTCTAGATATAACTGGCTGCAGATTTCATCCCATTACAATCAGAAACAAGATATGGACAATATAGATGTTAAAAGACAAAGGTTGAGGTGTAGCTGCCTTCCCTGGAGGCACACGTGGTTGTTTTGTGTGTGTGTAGAATTATAAGAAAATAAACATACAGATATGGTGATAAAACTGCACCTGATGTATGTTCAGATTGGGTTGTAATTAAAATGCATCCTTACAACAAGTGGACAGCTCTAAAAATGGGTGTGAATGTACCTAAAATGAAATAAGGAGACACTGGAATGTAAGCAGTGAGGTGCGGGAAGTGACGGTCGACACTTCAGCATGGTAAGGGGTCGATTTAGGTTATGATGAATCTCCAGGAAACTAATGTAAAGACCTACTAAGTGACAAAAACAAGGATGTGTGTGTGTAAAAGATGACAGCTGGCTGTTCCAAGAGGTACAGCTGAATGCTAAGGTCCTCCTGATCTGTGCTTGTAGGAAGATAATAAAGACCATACAACTTAATAATGCATACTGTACAGACACACTGATCAATACTCCAACTATTCAGCGGTTTTTAATGAAGCAGCGCTGTCCCTGCACTCTAGTTACAATAGGATATTGACCTGTATTGCACAAGCTTTGGCATGTTATGTATGTGTTAAAAGACAGCCTTTGGAGTATTGACCTTGGTGTTGCTTTGACACTGGTGAAACATTGATGTTATTACCGTAGCAGAATGTTTGCATCATTCCCTGAGTCCAGTACACAAACATTTTGATGCTCTGCTCAAAAACCAATCTCTCAGGTTTATCATCATCTGCTGCCTTTACTGTGTCCTTTCTCGGCAGCAGATTAGGGCTTTATGTTTTGGGTTTAATTACTGACATAAGCGCAGGTACAGCCATTATTTCTTATTCAGTCTAAAACCATGTTTGCTCAGAATGTTTAGAAGTTCATTCCACTAAAGGATAGAATCATTTGCACTTGCTGCTGAATTTGTGGTGCTGTGTATAGATGACCTGTGGAATTCCTGGATGAGAGCAGCTTTCCAATAACAGCTAGAATCTTTCTTCTAGCCCATTACCAAACTGTCAGACATGATTTGACTGGACATTAAGCACATCCACACATTGACCCTGACTTCATGCACATTTTCACAAAAATAAAGCCCCCAATATTCTTTGCTTTGAGTGCAGGAAAGAGCCCTTACTTACTGTTCACCAACCGACATGAGATCAGACGTATCGACCTGGTGAAGAGGGACTACATCCAGGTGGTGTCTACCCAGAAGAACGCTGTGGCCCTGGACCTGGATGTGGCCAACAACCGTGTCTTCTGGTGTGATCGCTTTCACCGGAAAATCTACAGGTACGCCAAGAACGGAAGTCTGAGTTTAGAGTACAAACCTTACTAATATTCTAATTTTATTTAAGATACATAGTTGTAGACCGTAAACTGGATTTGATTTTATTCTTTTGAATTTAGATTTGAGAGTCTAGATTAGAAATCTTCTCCTAGTTTGGAAGCCTAACTTCAAATATTGAATATTAAAGGCATCCCTTGGATATTTTTTGTGAACAAGGAAAACAAATTGTTGATATTCTCTGTTTTCTTTGTTGAATGTATTTAGTTAAACATAAAACATTGGCAGGCTGCACAGCGGCACAGTGGGTAGCACTGTCACCCCACAGCATGTTCTCCCTGTGCCTGCGTGGGTTCCTGGCTACTCCGGCTTCCTCCCACAGTCCAAAGACATGCATCTTAGGTTGATTGGTGACTCTAAATTGCGTGCGTGTGTGTGTTTGTTTGTCTATATGTCAGCCCTGTGATAGACTGGCGACCTGTCCAGGGTGGACCCCGCCTCTCAGCCAATGGCAGCTGGGGTTGCCTACGTTGATGTTTTAGTTACGCCCTATTAGGGGTCAAAGGTTGTGCCATAGGCCTTCACAATAAATGTATCACTTATTTAGTCTTGATAAAATTATGCTGGATTATATGTTTAAAAGAAGCTGCACCTTTTTTTTTAAATTTAAATTACACTCAATTCACTCACTACCTGCCCACATTTTATCTACATTTTTGAATTATTTTTTGGCTGGTGCGACGTATACTCAGGAGCGACTTATAGTCCGGAAAATACGGTACTCTGATTTAGGTTATAGCACACAGAGCAATCTATTAGATTTGGGTGCTGATCTGGTTCATCATCCAGATCCAGAAATGTTTTTTTTAAAGATTTGTCACCATTGTGAGATAGGGCGGGTCTATTGTTTTCAGTCATATGACTGGCACAGAGCCCTGGAGGACCAAAAACCCTTCCAACACAGGGTGCTCGACACAACTGCAGCACACACCTTTTAATTTTCTGTTTATGTTCTCTATATTGGCTCGTTGGTAGGAACAAAGGGTCCAAGTCATAGCTAAAAGCTGTTCCTTTTGTCTTTGTTTCTAAATCTACTCCGCCAAGAGAAAGAGAGCAAGCAGTGAATGAAGATGGGAGCAGCACTAGCAAAACAAAGCAGTGAATCACTGAAATAAAATGTTAGGAAGGATTTTGTGTGAAGAGAGTCAAAGCACAGACTTCCTGTCTACCCTGCTGTGGCCACTCTGAAATGCACCTTGTGTGTGTAGCTAAGCCCACTCTGTCAAACAGACACACAACTCATATTATGACAGTCAAACTATCATGGGAATATTGCTTTTAGATGGAATGGCATTATGGGGAAACTGAGCTGCCTTGGTGGAGGTTTGTGCTCTCTGAGTGCTGTCTAGCTTTGTATTCAACAGACCGAGCATCTGTAGTTCAGTCTTTTGATGGTTTTGAAATTTAATAAACTGAGTCGGTGACTCAGGCCTGCTATTATTTCGGATTAATTCCCCTTGTTATCCCAGCTGCATTTTCTCCCCAGAGTGTCTTTTAATTGGAGCACTGTTCTCTCTTTATTAAATAGATGTCAAGAGAAAAGATCTCTGGGGAAACTAAAATTGAAATTTCTGTTGTTGAGCACAGCTCCCTGGGCCTTGCCCCACACCTCTGCCAGGACCAAATCATTATCGAGGAGGGCACCCCCTGAGTGAGACCTTGTCTATTCTGATAAGTGGTCCACCTGAGAAGGATGCTAACCCCTGAATGAACCGGCTCAGTGCACAGCCCAAGGCTACAGCTCATATACACCAGTCCCACTCTCTCCTCTGCAGTGACTTCATAGCTCAGTGGAAAATGGACAATTAGAATAATCATCAACCATGGTCATACTTATGCAATCTGTGGTGTTTCCACTTATCCTGTGATTGTCCTGAATGTGTTTATGTATACACTTTATATGCATACACTCTCAATTTATCAAATTAATGCACCAAAATATTTTAGTTTTTGTTTATTTTAGACAAACATAAATGCAGTTTATAGAGTTTGTGTATTATTATTCATTCATTTATGGTTATTGTTACATTTGCTTTTACTGTTGTGGTTACAGTCCTACTAAACTACTCTTTGGAAAACATTAAAGGATAAGGCCATTTTCTATATTAACGGTACATTCCCTATACAGAGATTAAAACCAACAATGAATTGTCACAACTCGCTCTTAATGCCTGTCAGTCTGTCAGTCCTGGACTAGTTTATTCCTCTATGCCATAGACCTACCTACATTGTTGCCATACTGAACCGATATAGCTTTTTACAGTGTTAGAAGTAAGCAAGAGTCAAAATGCACACGACCACTGGATATTTTTAAAACATATTAGGGTCTGATGTTTCATAATGAGGAAACGTCACTCCGTGCAGCAGTGTGTTTCTATGTGTTTTTAATCATTTTGACCATCAGCAACAGTCAGTATTTTGCAGTGATAACTCTTTTTGGTAGGAGCCATGTCTGTAAAATGTTTTCTGTAACCAGTTACTTCTGGTAGCACGTGTGCAACATGTTGGAGACCTCTGCTGTGGCTTATTACCTATGTATTCTTCTTCCCTCTCCTTCGTTACTGCCCCCTTAGTGCCTTCATCCACGAGGCCAGTGACCCCTCCCAGCAGGTGCCACTGGTGGATTCATCCCTGCAGACCCCTGTGGGCCTGGCTCTGGACTGGCTCCAACACAACCTGTACTGGACTGACTCTGGGGACAAATCCATCTCTGTGGCCTCTGTGGACGGCACCAAGAGGCGTGTCCTCATCAACACGGATCTCGGTGAACCCAGAGCCATAGCGCTGGATCCCCACCATGGGTAAAGAAGAAGAGATGTGTGTATTTGTGTGTGGGTTTCACACAAGCACACAATACCAAATTCAGTGAAACTTGGTTCAGAAAATCAAGCATTGATCCAGTGGTGTCATACTCAATATTAAAGGATTGAATGACATGTATACTGTGAGTTTACAGTTTACAGTACTGTTTGTTAAAATGTTGTCAAACTGAGTTTACATGGTAAATTCACAGTATGCAGATGTACTCTATACACTGTACTGATGTTTTCTTCCTGATTTATAATATTAAAGATGGTGATCGATGGCCCTGGATAAAGATTCGTTAAGAGATTTCAGACCCATAAATTTACTAAACATAATCTTCCTCTGGGACTACAACTAATGACAAACATAGGAGAGCTCTTGTTGCTGCACAGGGGAAATCAGCTTCTGAACCTTTTAGTATCCCGACTTATTAGTTTTTTTTTTGTTTGTTTGTTTGTTTTTATTCTAATCTATTACTTGATGATTGTTCCTAATCTGGGAAGCTTTATGAATGTGTGCCAGCATGTGCTTCTGTAGCTTTTAGTTTTCTGGCGATCCAATCCGAGATGAAAATGAACATGCACAAAAATAAGCAGGCACATAACCAGAACAGAGGTACAGTATACACGCAATGAGATTTTCTTCACATTTCAGACTGGCTCATGGGAATTCAGCACAGACATGCTGACTGAGACATCAAATGACAGTTCTGTTTTTGCAGGTGAATTGATATCAGCAGTGATCATTTTCATAGAAGTGACTGCATAAATTCCCGTGTGCTTTGCTGCTATAATCACGGGCTGATAATATTACACAGTAACCATTTAAACTATACTGAGCTCATACACTAAAGGCATTTAAGTTGGCTGATTTGGCAGCGTATTTACACAGACTGATGATGTGAATTAGTCAGAGCCACAGAGGTGTGGACCTGAATGGAGGGTTTGTAATGTATCAGTAGCTGATAACAGAAATGTCTCTCAGAAACAACCAGTGGCACAGATGTTATTCCCAGACACCATTACCTCTTCAATATAGTGCAGTCTGTAGTGAAATATCAACTCTTCAGCTTTCCAATCATGTTAATTATCTGGCCTATATTTTGCAGTCCTGTACATAGGCACAGAGCTTTTTTCTCATTTTGCCAGTGAAAAAAGTCTGGTGCTGTCCTCATAATGACTATAAAAGATATCTGCTATCTGGCTCATAGAACCTAAACAAGTGGAGCACTCTATAATAATGCAGAACCTTTTCATTCTCTGTTTCGATCCAGCTTTATGTACTGGTCAGACTGGGGCACACGAGCCAGGATAGAGAAGGCTGGGATGAATGGAGTGGACCGACAGGTGCTGGTGGCTGATAACATTGAATGGCCCAATGGCATCACTCTAGGTGAGAGGCGAACAGCTGTTTTTCAGCTGATGTCCTTACATTATATGTTACACAGTGATGTATTTTACACTTTTTCTGGCAGTTGTTCTGTGTTGTTAAATGTGCCAGAAGAACAGTCCTGACAAGGAGCTAATGCAGTCAATCAGCTCATTGTAGGCAAAGGTCAGAAGTAATGGAAATAATAAGGGTAAATGTTTAATGATAATGGTAAATAATAGATTTATGAAGTTATCACAGTTCCTTTGGAATGATGTTTGAAGGGTTTCACAATCTGACATTTTAAAATGTAATCTATCACCTCAAGGGATGTGTTGGTCAGACTGCGATAGTGCTTATCATGAAGGCGATCAATTTCTCCACAGCTTAGCAAAGTCCTGTTTGCTTGTGTGTGTGTGTGTGTGTGTGTGTGTGTGTGTGTGTGTGCGTGTGTGCGTGTGCGTGTTTCCCAGATATAGCCAACAGACGCCTGTACTGGGTGGATTCAAAACTGCATCTCATAGCCAGTGTGGACCTGAATGGAGCTCACCGCAGAACACACATGTCGTCTGCAGAGAGACTTGGACACCCCTACGCTCTAGCTGTTTTTGAGGTTTGTGTGTGTGCGTGTGTGTTACCTTACAGATTTATCCCAGTCTTTTATGTTGTAACACATAGCAAAAAGTTGTCCGTGATATTGTCTAGCCTCCCACAACTCATCGTATCTACATCTCTCCTCATTAGCCTCTCAGGTATCCTATAGTGTGACTGGGAAATTTGAACGGAATGACTGTGTATGTTCTTGTGCATAGGTCGGTTGTTTTCTCTTGGATTTTGATTTGATTTGATTTATTCTTTCAAGCATGTAGAAACAGTTTATATGACAACACACATAATTTTACACATAATCCAATATCAATTTGCTTATACCTAGTACATGCTTGAATGGAGTAGGAAGAAGTTAGACTTATCCAGTCCTACCCCATGACATCATCTTACCATCATTGGTTTGCAAGCAGTAAATGATTCACTTTTACACCACACAAGTATTATACTAAAAAAAATTTTTAACAGTGTTAACATTCTTAAATAATTATCTTCTACACCGCACAAGTAATATACTAAAGAATTATTACAAAGTCTACACCACACCCACAATTGTCCATCTAATTAATCATTGAGCCTGTTCATGCATATATCTTGATTGACACATACCTTTATATTTATGTTTAAACTCATCAATTCTATTACTATTTTTTATGTCTACACTTAAATTATTCCATAGTTTTACCCCACTTATGGAAATACAAAATCTTTTTTTGGTTGTACGTATAGCATGAATTTTTAAATTTAA
>NW_018128084.1:426499-463084 GCF_001952655.1 Monopterus albus | reverse complement strand
TTTTATGTCTATCAATAAATGTGTCTAATCTGTTATTAAAGAGTTTTTCCAGAATTTTTGAAAATTGTGACAACAGAGAAACCGGTCTATAATTTGTGAAGTTGTGCTTATCACCAGATTTATACAGTGGAATAACCTTTGCTATTTTCATATTATTGGGGAACTGCCCAAGTCGAAACGACATGTTAAAAATATGGGTTAATGGTTTGCATATCCCCTCAATTGCCCATTTAACCATTGTCATACTGATACCATCACTATCACTGGATGATTTATTACCACATTTGTTCACTATCTCTAAAATTTCCTTTTTAACTATGGGCTTCAGAAACATAGAACACATTTTCCTTTCAATTGTATTGTTATTTATAGTGATGGATGTATCATCAGTTTAAATGCTTCTTGCTAAACCGGTGTATCATTGTCCATAAAATATTGAGGGTAGTTACTCATGCTGGTATTGTTTCTAATCAAATTATTTAATATATTCCAAGTACATTTCATGTTATTTTTATTATCCTCTAATACTTGTAATAGTAATATTGTTTCTTACATATCCTTAATAACGCAATTAATTTGTTCTTATATAACTTATATTTTTCTTCCGCCTTCTTGGATCTGTCCTTTATGAATTCCTTATATAACACATTCTTCTTTTTACATTCATTCTGTAATCCCTTACTCATCCACGGTTTCCCACTGTAATTCCTCTTGTTTTTATACTGCTTACGAGGACAGTTCCTGTCATATACTTTCATGAATATATTTAAAAATTGCTCATATGCTTTATCTAAGTCATCCTCTCTGTAAACTGTTTCCCAGTCTTGCCCCATAAAGTCCTCTTTTAGCCTCCTTACAGCATGTTCATTCATCACCCTCCTATAAAAAAAGATTTGTTTTTGGCCTCTCTTTTCTATACTGGCAGTCATAAACCAAAAATACAGGTAAATGATCACTAATATCATTTATAAGTAATCCACTAGACATTTTGCTGTCAATATCACTAGTAAATATATTATCTATTAGTGTTGCATGCTGGGTTGTTAATCTAATTGACAAGTTACTAATCAAAAAACAACTATAAAGAGTAGAGAGCAGCCTAAATAAAGTAAGGCAAGCTTATGCTTCTGGTCATCAGGCAGCTTGGCTGTGTGCGGCATGTTAAGACCACCAGGTGACATACATCTTTTTGGTGTCGAGCAGCCCTGGAAATCCTCTGCCTACAGACTCCTTGTATAGTATGTTTGTGTTGGCGTGCAAGCATGCATTTGCTTACAAACACTTCTCTGGGATTGTTGTTGCAACTGCAGCAATGTCCCAGTCAGTTTGGTTGGTAATGACAGACTCGAGTGGGCCATTCCCCAGTGGGACTTCTCTCAAGGGGAACTGGTCTCAGTGGGATCAGAGGCACAGATTGTGTTCAGCAGACAGCTTTAAAAACATGGACTCTGAAAACATCCTCTTGGGTTTAAATTACATTCTGAGGGCTGATGAAACTAGTCCAGGTCAGGATGATTTTTTAAAGTCAAAACACCAAGACTAGACTCAAACATTCTTCTTGTGACAGTAACAACAGGGCATGGAGGCCTCAGCTCTGCAAACCTGATCTAAAAAAAAGGAGGTGGAAAGAGTACTCCTGTCTATATCACAGTGTAAAAATACACTATTATAAGTAACATTCTGCATTCCAGTTTGTTTGTTTTTTCAGAAGTAAAACTATAGCAGTATTTTCAGCAAAATGTACTTTACTAAAAGTGACAGTACCCATTACCCATTACACAGAGTAACCCTGTTCAGTATTATATTGTTAGATATTGGATTATTATGGATGCATTCATGTGTAAGAGGTATTTTAGTTGTAGGTGGTCAAGACTGAGCTAATGTAAAAACTTTTACATAATGTGTAGCAGTGCATTTTCTTAAAAAGCATCATATAAAAACTGTTTTCTATATAAAACCTTAATCTGCAAAGTTACCAGTAAGTTTAACTGTTTGAAAAATGTAGTAAAATATAGTAAAAAAAATTCCCTCTGAAATGTAGTGGAGTACAAGTATTCAAGTAAATTACAAGTACCTCAAATTTGTCCTTATTGTAAGTACTTTCCAGTAAATTCGGTTATAGTAACAATTGCCAGTATATAAAACAATCTTGTTTTCTGACATCTTTATTCTTTAGTTATGGAAATACCAATAAAGCTAAGATGGGCAATGCATAATCTTTATTTTTTTACCGTGAACCTTAAGTCCATCCTGCAGTCAGCACTGCACTGTAACAGACTCAGACAAAATACAATAAATGCCCTCTTGTATAATTTCTCATCGATCTGGCCTTCACAGCTTTCTGCCCTGTTGTGACTACAAGGTGACCTTCTTGTTAAAGAAAACGCACCAGCTTAGTGTTACTGACCGGAGCCAGTTGTTGTGTACTATACATCACATTACCATTTCTTACTGACTCAATGAGATGACTGACCCAACACAAACATGTACACACTCGTGCAGTCGAGATTAGCCTGTTGTTTATAAGGCAGCCACAAAAAATATTAGCTTCTGTCTAAAATGGTTTTAAAGTGTAAACTAGGGAACCAGAGCAAACAAGTCAGTTAATGAAATTTAAGATACAATATTTTGCACTAAATCATTTAAGATCTAAAGCTGTAACAAACCACAAGCACTTACAACACCTCCCTCAGCATGTCCTGTTGTTTCTTCAGAGGCATCTGTACTCATGTTATATAGTGTTATTATTGTTTCATTCAGCCATTTCTCACCTGAATATACACTCATTTACATAGTCTCTTTCAAACTGAAGGACTCTTTAATGATTGACTTTCAGAAATTCAGCTACTTTACCAGCAGTACTGATACATGTTGATACGTATATAGACTGTACTGTAAAATGATATGTACTATTTTTAGCTCAGGACAAAATTGTGTTCCTTAATGTAACAAATCAGAGTCTACAGTCATGCTAGCAACTGTTTGAGGCTATACACAGTGACATTTTTAGCTAAATGCTAACATCAGCATGTTAACGTGTTCCCAGTGCTAATATGCTGCTGCTACTGTGATTGGGTATAGTGGTTACCATGTTCATCATCTTAGGTTAGTCTGTTAGCATGCTGAAGATGCCATTAGCTTGTAGGTATTTAGTTATTAACCAAAATATTAAATAAACTGAACTTTGGAGCAGATGATGGCAAGTGAAAGGGTCATTGAAGTTATTACAAAACAGATTAAAGAATTCAAATTGTATGGCAATCCATCAAATAGTTGTTGAGACATCACTTTAAACCACAAATATCAATCTCATGGAGGCAACAGAGAAAAAGTCAGAGGGCTGCAAAATCAATGGAATTCCTCTTCTGGGAACCATCAGTGTCAATGAAAATTAAAATTTGGTGTCTGTCCATCTAGCTGATGTTGACAGGACAGAACTGATACCTAGATCATCGTCAATAAATGTCATGCATCAAGTAAAATAAGTGTCAAACTTTAGAAATAGAATAGTAAGCTGACACTTGCAAGTTTCCCCAAACTATTCAAAAGCTTTTAAGTGGTTGATTATAGAGAGCAGATTAGAATTGCTCTTTGTCAAATGGTGCTCTGTGTATCAACCATTTAAAGACGATATTTTCCCTTGTCTTTCAGGATCGTATCTACTGGACAGACAGAGACAGGGCGGCAGTCTTTATGGTCAACAGGCTGACTGGTCGAGACATCTCCACCCTGGCTGAAAACCTCAACGACCCCCATGACATTGTGGTCTTCCACCAGCTCCGACAGCCACAAGGTGAGCATGCAGTATGTGTGAGGGTCTTTGCATGTGCGTCCCCATGTTGGTTCATGTGTCGTCACACATCCCCTCATTGCGATCATGTGAGCTGACCAAGTTTCCTCCGTGCATCCGTGTCGACCCCGTGCACATGAATAAATGATGGTGAGGCTTGTGACTGTGGTAGAGTGATCAAAGCTGTAGGAGCATATGTCTGTCAGATCCCTGTTAGAGAAAACCATGTTTTGTTTTTTTTTAATCCAATGGGACGATCCTGATTTGAGCTGAACCGAACAGAGCACTGAATCATGAATGTGAAGGCTGTGTATTTCCTTTCTTACATGTCAGGTTTCATATCTCTCTCTCTGCCTGCTTGTCTCTGTTTATTCCTACCTCACAGTGCATAGTCCATTGTCATTCACATTTTAATTTCTTTGTATCTCATCACCATCTTTCCAGTTTGATTTGCATATAATACATTATTGTCTTTTCCTAGTTTATATTTAAACAAGGCAATACAGCAAGTTTCTATATGACTTCATTCTTGTTATCCTTTTAGCTGTTTTTAATGGGTTTTGCTAAAGGAAATTCAGCATTGTTCACAGCAGAGAAACATACAGCAGCTTTTTCTGTCTCTCTCTGACTCGCTACTATCTCCCCATGAATAGGTGATAGTATTATTCATATAACAATATAATTCTCCCTGTCTCTTCTCTGTCTCCAGGCCCAGACAGCTGTAATCTGGGCAGTGTGGCCAATGGAGGCTGTGAGTATCTCTGTCTTAAGGCCCCACAGATCACCGAACACTCACCCAAATACACCTGCGCCTGCCCTGATGGACAGGAACTGGGGCCTGATATGAGGGGCTGTGTGCCAGGTGAGCGTGTTTGTGGGTGGTAATGAAAGGATTTAGTAATCAATAGCATCTAGTGGGATCTATTGGACAGACATCACAGAGCTTACAGTGCAATTAATCACATTCAGCTTCATTTAAGGAAGCGATTATGTTGTTTAGAGTCCAGTGTTATTAGAGGGGAAACTTGTAGGAGTTTGGGCAGTAGCCTACTTGGTTAAATAGACTTTTAGGCTAGTGTTGAAAATGTTTGGTATCTCAGTGTAGATAGTGTTATACTAATATTAATCACAATAAACAGTGTTCATTATATAGCTCTTTTCTACACACAAACACGCCAAGTAATTTACAGTCAAAGCAACAAAGCACAACAGAGGGAAATGTCAAATTAATTGACTTGGCAGTCTTGCACGTCTTCTATATTGTATTATTTCCATTTCAGATTTAGTAGCATAATGTTCAAGTTTACTGTAATTAGAAGGAATGCACATATTCAGTCATCTTCAAGTTATCTATTTCATGTTTGTTTGTTTTTTCAAGAGAGTACTGCACTGACTCTTTTTGAAACTTTCAGTCTTTAACACATGGACAATAATTATTTCCTTGAGCTAAGGCTTCTACTGCACTCTTCCTTTCCTTTCAGCAGCACCAAGAAACAACACAACACAGGCAACCTCACCTCTTGCTGGATTTACACCTGGCACCAGAGGGACTGCCGCTGAAGATGCCTCTACACCGCCTGGGGGAGTATCACACGCTGACACGACCCCCCACTTGACCACAGTGCCCTCTGATGCCCCTGAGCCGCTCACACCCCTCAGCACGCTCAAACCCGTGACATCACAGGAGTCAAAGGCACTGGGCTCCCATTCTACAGCCACCACCATGGTCATCTCCACCACACCTGCAGGGGACAGTAGCATCTCACAACACTGTAAGTGGGCTGTGAACTGACAGTCATGCTCCTCGGTTGTGCGTGGGTGTGAAGGTCATGTGGTGTAAATACAGTATGTCTCTTTATAGACTTAAAATAAAATGTGTTCATGCATGTCACATTCTTACATCTAGATTTCATAATTTATCACTTTACGATTTCAGGCCCTATATGTTTAGCATTCCTGAAATGATCCCCGGGGTCCTTTGTATGAGGAGAGAGCAGAAAGTGCCAGTTTCACCTCGGCACCCTCATGTCCTCAAGTATACATCCACTAGTCATACATTTATAATGCAGGTAACAACCTCCGCTTCACTGTAATGATGAGATTAAAGTGAGATATCCATGAGACCCAGCAGCCATGTTCGACGGACTTTAATAATAGGAGTGATGGATGATACCTTGTCACCTCTCCCCCTGTAAATTGTGCTCTGTGTGGACTGTGGGGTGTTGCATCTCTAGGAGGGCACGTGTGCTCTTGTGTACATAAATAGGTATGTGGCATTTAAATGAGTGTGAGCTGTGAGGTGACATTGGAGGTGTGACTAGATAAAATGTGTAAGATCAGGGGTCATATCAAGGTCACACTGGCAAATGTCAACGAACTCGTTGTTGTTCCCCTCTCTCTCGTTTCTTTTTATTCCAGCCTTTTTTCACTGTTCCTCTTTGTAAAACATTCACGGCTGTGCATGCATGAGCTCCCTGGCTTTTTGTTATATCTCACCTCTCTTACACCTGCTCTCCCTTGCTGCCTCTTGTGCTTATTGCTCACTTTATTTCTCAGGCATTTTTTTTTAATCCCATACACATTCTCACTCTGATCCTCTCTCGTTCTGCTCTAACTGCTCTTTCTCATTTCATCTCTTTCTACAGCTGGAAGCGAGCATTTCCTCTTGGGTGAGAACCTGACAGTGGCGGTTTTGGGTGTGGTCATCCCCATTGGTAAGTCACCTGAAGCTTCCATGTCTGCGTTTGTCTGTCCACACTAAAGGCCCGAAGGGCTGCGTAAAGCTGCTGTTTACCTGCTGCCTATAGCCACTCTGTTTGTAGTCCATTCTCACTGGCCCTGCTGTGGCAGGATGAGAGAAGCCTGGCCCACAGGTCTTCTTCGCTGAGATTTCTCAGGAGTCATTTTCTGTGTTTCTGACATCACTGCCATCCTACATTATTCACCTCACACTGTGTTGTTGTGTTGGGCTCAGGTACAGCCAGAAGACCTTTAGTCTAGTTAACATGCCATAGTGCAGCAAGAAAGCACTTACAGGGTTCATCCAATTTTCCAAAAAGATTTTCTCACTTGCCTTTAATGGTATGTACCTGTTGCTGCATATGTCAGTCTTTTCATTCATATTTTGTTTATACTAATAATTGTGCAAGATTGATCCCTCAAGGGGTCCTTGAAGCTGACGGCTCTCATTTTTAGCCAGCTTCTATCAATTTGGTCAGCTAAAATGTCAGCTGTCACTGGCAGATTTTATTGGCTATAGCTATCTAAGCTAAGCTAATTTTAGCTCCTATTAGCAGGTCAAAGCACTTGTTTCCAGGTGACTTGTTTTAAAATGGCAATCTAGCAAAACAGGTCTTAAATATAGAAACCACGATGGCCCTGTACATGATGTTGCACATGTGCAAATAGACTGACGCTAAATCTAAATGCACCAGGCAAAAGCTCAGCTTGCTAACCAGCTGATGATGCATGGAGACGAAGTAAAGTAATAGCGTGCTTCTGTTACAATGTAGAACTGATTAGTTCTAGTGTAATAAGAGCTATAACAAAAAATATAACATTATACTGTTACACTATTTGACTACATCAATTACATATTGTTCATATTTTCAGAAAATATGTTTTTACTTGTAACATTACAAAAAAGGGGATTTAATACAGTATAAAAATCTACAGTATAAAGGCTGCAGGAAATTTCTATAAATTTACTATATGTGTGAAAAATACTTTTCCTGTGCATCTACAGGTCATGTTAAGGTATAAACAGGCAAAACCAATGCGACACCAGTACAGTAGTAAGTGGACTGGAATAAAATGAGTCACATGGACAGATGGTCTTGTTATACACTTAATAAGGTGAAAAGGCAGGTCCAGTGAGAAACGTAAAGCATTTAAACTTTATCAAAGCTTTACTGTTTTAATTTCACAAAGCACAATTTAATAAAACATGATTAAATTGCAGTTCTTATGTATGCACAGATTTGTTGAGGATGAGTTACTGAGAGATTGTGATGCTGATTGTGATGTTGTCACTTTTACACCCCAGGGAATGTTTTTTTATACTAATTTGCTCCAAAGCCAGGGCACCAATGATGCTGCAAGCAGCTGATTTAGAGTCTGTGTTAACAGTCTGTTGGACAGTGTTTGGCTCAGTGTTTAGCTGAGCCACCCACACACACACATCCTTTGTATTGCTGCCCCCCTGCCTTCTCTGTCCCCTGCATGCCTGCTCTGCTCCTCTCTGTGCTGTCATTTCATGCCATGGGCTTGTAATGCCTCATTAACGCTCCGCCCCTTCCCGTGTCCCCGTGGCTGTGTGTTAAACGCATGCAGTTCCTATCATTGCCACAGTGGTGTTCGGCCTGGTTTGCACCGGCGTCTACCTGGTGTGGCGCAACTGGAGGCACAACTCCACCAAGAGCATGAACTTTGACAACCCTGTCTACCGCAAGACCACCGGTGAGGGCGAGGAGGATGAGATCCACATCGGACGGACTGACGGTGTGGGGCACCACACCCACCACCACCCGTACCCGCAGGGTGTCAGCATGGGAGTTATGGGAGCAGGAGGCGGCACATGCCCACAGTTCATCGCTCTGCCACTTGGGGGCAGCATGCCCGATCCAGGGACCCACTGGTACACAGAGCAGCCCATGCTCACCAGTGCAAAGTGAACGATTAGTGGGCGACTTTTACAGGAGATGGCCGCTCAGGCACACGCACACACAGCCAGGTCAGAGGTGACTTGTACTGAGTTTGCTGAAGGGGCGAACAACATATCATTAAGTGTACATGCGGCCATTCACAGCCATGTCTTATGCCAATTTCCATTTAACAAGATGAACACAATTCTTTAAAAAAGTACAGTAGTTTCATATCTTTTCTGCGCTGGAGCTGGATCTATTTTTCTCTGAAAAAACACTGAGAATTAACTACAGAATTATTAATGTGTCATACTATGTTCTCAACTCCTGAGTCTGACTGGTATCTGTTTGCTTTGATAACTGAGTGAGGTGTGTGTTGTGCGTCTTATACTGTGTTTTGTGACTGGGCAAGTGAGAAGTCATGTTTCGTATTGATGTATTAAATTTGGGCTTTGTGTTATTCCTGGTGCACTATGGAGCTCTGGGAGGAGGAGGAGGAGCTCTGAAAGTGGGACAGCGCCTGCGTTGATGGGACAATCTGTACAGATTCATGTTTCACTCATAAATGTCATTAATTCTGTCGTTTTGTGTTAGTAACATGTTCTTGGTGGGCTTTAAAGAAAGGTTACAGCCGTGTTTTGTGATTTCTCTCTGGTCAGAGGCAGCCTCAAGAGTGAATTGTCTGACAAGTCAAAGTGCAGTTCATTACTGTTGGTTGGAGAGGTTATGTTTTTATTTGTCCTCTAACAGGCTGGAGCCTAGGGAGAGGTCAGCAGGTTTGCAGGCTGGAAAGAAAGAAATGGAGACGTACAGTATTTATGAGCAGTGGAGTCGTCTTCTTTATTGTGACTTTTTTAGATGTTAAGTGGTTTTTAAAAAGTAATAGACTGCAGCTTTTAGGTAGGCAACAGTGTTACACCGCTGACAGAAATCCTCATTAAAAATTGTATTTAATCACCTGCTTTTGACTGTGACAAACATCCACAAAAATAACGCCCCATGTGAAGTGATAAGGAATTCATGCTGTTCTCCGGTGAACAAAGACAGTGTGCACTTTGCCCTCTGAAAACAAAAACAGCATGTCTGATTGCTCACCAGCTGAAAGCGCAGCCAGTTTATTGTTTGATACAAGATGCATACACATACATGTTCACAACAGAGAGCCAGATTCCCTGCCTGCTTTCTTTTGCTCGGAGATGGACGATATCTGAGCAGACAGTTTTGGATAGTGCCATGTGGGAGGGCCCAGCTGGCGGCGGCTCGATGAGAGCGACCTGTCATATGATGTAACCACAAAAAACAAAAGTGAGACTCTGATGGAATGAGGTTGAGACCCGTCCTGTTTCATGCAGGCTTAGTCTTATTATTATCACTGTTACTCCATTCATAAACCTTAAGTCTGTGTGTGTGTGTGTGTGTGTGTGTGTCCATGTGTGTTATGCATGTGAGTGCTGATGTTCATTCCACGGCCATATTTGAGACTTTTTTATGCTCTTTGTTGCACAACCCTCTTAGAATGCCTTCTGTATTGTGTATTGCATGGAAGAAAGTGTGTGCTAGTGTGTGAATACACAGGCGCGTGAGTGTGCAAGTTTACGACACTGAAGCTTTGAGGGTGCTTTTTGATTCATTGATTTGTAAATATGTTTTCATAAGGTTTTTGATAATGTACAATACAATTATGTAAAATAAAAGATGTACATAAGATTTTAGATAACATGTTGGCAGGTATATTAATTTATTTGTATATAAAAGAGCACTGCATTCCCTGATCGTAACTAATTCGAATGATCCACCAAAGTGGTTTGTGTTGTTTCTTGCTATACCTCATTTAGCATCATTTTTGTGTGCAAACCTTTCTTTGTCGACCCATGTAAAACATGGCGTCCCTCCTGATTGACTCTCATATTTTTGCAACACTTTCCAGCCTTGGTATCAATGAGTTTTTATTTATCTGTGCCTTTTTGTTTAATTGCTTCTTTCATTTTCCTCCAGTATTTTTCATGAAAAGGACAGGGATCAGCCAGCTACTGTACATGCAAAGATAAACTGGTTCCACTCTTTCATTTTCTGTATTGAATTACCTTTGAATATCTCTATATATTGATATATAAAATCTGACTGAAAAGTTCCTCGGTGTGTGGGTTGTCTCGTTTCCTTCTACATATGATCAAATATCTCACATACCACCATACCACAGACTCACTGCTCGAAGTAAATCTTTAAAGCGAGACGATGTAATGTTTTCTGAACTGTGTATATTATAGCATTTTTTTTCAGTTTCTCTTGCGTTCATTGCTTTAAAGCTGCACTAGTCAATGTTTTTATATCAACAATGGTTCAAATGAGTGTTTGCTGGTGTTGCTCATAATGACAAACCAAAGAAAAGTGTCATTTATCCCTGTAGTTCCTCTCAGCTCAATGTGGTATCAAAGCCCATTGTTTTAGTTCTGGTCTTTTCCAGATGCTGAAGACGTTTTTATAACAGAAATGTACAAGATTACATTCATCAGTCGTCCCAAAATAGGGCTCTAGCGGAATGCTCATGCTGATATTGATACATCCACTATATCAGCCATTCGTTGTTACTTCTCAAATGTGTGATTTTCAGCTTGTGGTGAAATTCTGTCAAAAAATGACATATATACGTAAAAATCTAATAAATGCATCTTTTAAAACATTTTCATCTTTTAACAACTTGACAGAAATGTGGTGAAACAATACGCTTGTTGCTGCTATGAGCTACTACTCGTACCAGACCAAGTGAAGCTGTACCAGCAAAATTGCAGAATTGGCCTAGTGGAGTTTTATTGTTTATGAATGCTACTCTCTATTTAATCTTAAGACAAGTAGTATTTGTATTATTTTTTCAGTCAAGAGGTGCACAGTGTGGCCTAAAGGCAGATCAGAAGCTGCTCTCGGGTTTGGGACCCCAGCTGACTGAAGTGCAGTTTATGTTCATCCACTGACAAAGTGATCCATCAGCTACAGAGGCTCCGTATCCACCTTTACCTGCTGTAACAATAAATGTGATCAACACCAGAATGCACCAGTAATTAGAATCCAATAATATTATGTACATTAAGCATAAATGTGTGAGTATTTACCTTTAGTACTTTAAGCACATTTTGATGGTAATACTTTTGTACTTTTACTTAAGTAACATTTTGAATGCACAACTTTTACTTGTAACAGTTGTTGCTGCACATAAGCATCACATGAGCACCTTAACTGCTGTGCAAGAAGGTTTTTTGGGTGTGGATGGAGGATTTACTGTGCATCTATGGAACAGGAACATGGCCTGTGTAGATACGCAAATACATGCTGTCATTTATAAACAGATCATCCATTCAAAACATAATGTTTTATTTTATAAAGCATTACCGATTTTGTTACCTATGTCAATTTTTTATAGTCTTTGTTGCCAATATTATATCTACAATGCTTGACTTATGGACAAGAGGGGATTTCGTCACCACCCATCCATCTCTCTCTTTCTGAGTATATAACACATATTTGCTCAGGGTCATAACAGCAGCGGGGCAGTCAGTCAGTTAGCCAGGCTGGAAAACATCCTCTGGGGAAATGAGGTGGCTTTGCTCTGTCAGAGAGAAAGCCAGCCTCGTCTCTTTTGCTGCAATCCATCCTTTTTGTCTTATCTCACATACGTAGTCTCAAGACCTCACAGCAAAACTAAAGCTCTGCCCCATACTGCTTCCCAGGGCGTTAAAGCAATAAAGGGCCTGCTCAGACACATCTGCTTTCACGCCTGACTGGGCCATTCCAGCCGCCATACAGCTGGTTTGCAGGTGAATCTCACTGTCTCCTCTCACAGTCGAATTAGAACAATCTGATGGGTATAACGTTTATTGTCTCACACTTGAAAAGGATTTGAGCTGATCCCTTGGATATGTCCATTTTAGAATTCCAGACTGACATATATTGTTGCTTTCTTTATGTTGTATTTGATTTGGCTGACAGTAGAGATACTAGAACGGAGGAACTACGACACCTGCTGGTCGGATTTATCAATACAGCATTGCAACAAAGCTGATAAATGGGTTTTCAACATGAAATATCAGTTTTCTATATTCAAACTAAAAATGTGTATATTAGTGTAGAATCTGTTAGTGAGTGAAATCAACAGGTTTGTTTATTGGCACCAAAAATCTCTTTCTTTCATCTGCTCAGTAAAGTGTGCATACACACACACACACATATATATATATACACACACACATATATATTTTATTTTGTGTGTTGACGTGTTGAAGTGCTGCAGTAATGCAAATTGTGATGCATACTTTTCCTGTATAAGCAGAGGAGCATTTGACATGGAACATTTTATTATCATAGGACCAGTACAATAAACATATACTGTAATAATAAATATATTTTCTTCATTGCATAGATTGCAGAGTGAAGCTGCTACTTGGATGTCGCACACATTAAAGACAACAGAAAATGGCACATTTAGTCTATACTGCATCAGCAACCATGACAAACCCTCCTTCGAAGTTGTACCTCGCTCACTGGTGACGTAGTGTCTTCTTAAAATGATGTAATTCCGTCTAAAATTCAAGCTAATGCTTGCACAGAAATCCAGGATTCAGAAATATTATTATTAAGGAAAGAGCTCAATCCAAGCACATAGCGCCAACATTAAACGGCACTTTGCTGTGCCTTTGACAGAAAAGAGCACATGTGAGAGGATCATATAGTGGGAGGTCCTTTTCTAGTCTTCCAGTTCTACAGGGCTCGAGCTTTAGCGTGGGCCTGCAGGAGGGCGGCCGTATCACTGTGGGAACCTTGCATAGCAATGGAGAGAGCAGTTCGGCCGTGCTGGAAGACAGAAAGAAAGAAAAGCAGGAAATTAGGACACAAATGTTGAAATATGAACCCATATACAGTCATATTAGAGACTGCCTTATTAAAACACTTCCGTTTGCCGGACAGTTGGACCAAACTGAAATGTCTCAATAATTACTGAACGGGTTGTCTTGAAATTTCACTAACACATTCACAGTCCTCAAAGAATAACTTCTTTAATTTTGTTGATCCCCTGCCTTTCCCCCTTGCACCATCACAAGGTTTCATGACATTTTTTCATTTTTAGAGGAATGTTGTGTAAATGCTAACATGCTAAACCATGACATCAGCATGGTAAGATCGTCAAAATATTCAAGATTTTATACATCAGAGCTCCTTTTTTGTGTCCAGTTCAAGTAGATATGTGATTTTGTTAACAAATACTGTATAATAGGGTTTCATTTGAATTTCGTGTTCTCACATTGAAGTTACTGGGGGTGCAGCTTGTAGAATTTTAAAAATATTATTGTCAAATTAACTGTTGATTTATTTGGGATAATAACCTTAAAACTTTAATACCACAGACAAGACAACTGGTAGCCTGTATCTTACACTAGTGGCAGTTTAAAAAAGGACAAAGTCAGAGGGTTTGAGGATAATAATAGAAGTAAAAAGTCCACAGGACATGTTTGCAGGGGTATCACCTTGTCAGTCAAGGTGAGATCACACTGGCTCCTCTCCAGCAGCAACCTTGCAATGTGCGTGTGACCTCTCTCAGATGCGAACATCAGGGCTGTGGTTCCCTGGTTGTCCTGGATGTTGGCGTCTGCCCCACAACTCAGCATCAGACGAACCATCACAACTCGGCCGTGTCTCACTGCCAAGTGCAGAGCTGTCTGGCCCGTCTGAATGGAAAGGGAGAGACAATGAGACAGAGACCAAGATTAAGTGACTTGTCTGAAACCACTCTCCTACTTTACCCCCTATTTAGATGCTGTTCATTTGAGAGATCAGAGTTCAACACGTCACCTATTGACGTTCATTATCTTGCTAAAGAACCCTTTAGAGGGAAACCAGCTATTTAGTTTACCACATTTGGGAACTCAGACGAGACACATTTAAAAAGGAACTGTCAGCACTGAAGCAGTGGATTGTTGTGACTTCAAGTCCCGTGTGAGTCAAGCTTAAAGGATACCGCTTTTTATGTTTTTGTTATTTTTAAAACATCTCATACATAGATCTTGCACTCAAAATATATAACCTTCATGACATCCACAGGGCTATTTAAAATGCCAGGAAAGTATACAACTGTACTCATAGGCTAAGTAGTATATTCTTTATCAGAAGCAAACTGATATCCGTGTGTAAAATCAGGAGTTACTTTTAAATATTGTGTGTGATTGTTTCATTAGAGGCGATTCTCCATTTAGAACTCAGAAAAGTGGAAAACAACCCGCGCAGCGTGCCCGGGAGTCAGCTTAGTAACCTGTAGGTGGATGGCTCATTTTCTTTACATTTTAAACTGGAGTCCACACTTTGCCTAAACAAACCACCATTTGAATTGTTTATCTTAAAGTCGGACAGTGTTTGCATTTGTCACGTTACCTTGTTGGAGCGAGTGTTCACGTTGCTCAGCTCCATTAGCTTGCGGACCACCTCCATGCCACCAGGACCATCAGGGGCCGTCAGTGAAGCCAGCATCACTGCTGTGTAGCCAGCATTGTTCTGAAGGTTCACATCAGTCACACCTGTGGTACAAAGGCAGTGTCAACACTTTCAATAATTACAAGCCAACTATTCACATGTACAACAACTCTGGCAACACAATACTCTAACCTGTGTCCAGCAGCAGGCTGACGATGCCGTAGTTGCTGTGGGAAATGCTGTAATGCAAAACGGTGTTGCTGTTGTCATCTTCCAGGTTGACGAGGAAGGCCAGCAGAGGAGGTGTGGCTTTCTGCACCTCTCTCAGGTACCAAGCCACCTTGCTGGCCACTGAAGCCTCTTCTGCTGCTGCACTGAACCAGTGCTGAAACAGAACGACCAGGGCCTTCCTCTGGAAAAGAGGAAACTTTGAATAATGCTTTCTGACTGGATTTGGGCACTAAAGTGTGTAGTACATGTTCCATTATTCATCTTTAATTTAACAGATCCACTTTAGCTGTATTAATTGATTTGTTTGACTACAAGACATAAGAATGATATATTGCCACACACCACTTTGATACTGTGAAGATGACGGCCAACAACTGCCTTGTTACACTCAGCAGACATGTAGCCACATTAGCATTAACTTGGCATTTCTGCCACATTCTGTTGAATGTCAGTCCAGTGTTCACTGTGTTTTGATCTCCACCAGCAAATATCTGGCTCTTAAATTCTAAAGACAGGTTGCATCAGAGCTAATGGAAACAGCTGGGAACAAGGTTTAATGAGAGCAGTGAGACTGAACAGTAAAGCTGCAGGCCATGAAACCAAAACCAGGAGCTGAAAGATGCTAAAAGGCCTTGTAGCGCTGCAGAGGTGTGAGATAAATCTCTGTCCAAAGGGTGCTTTTACATCAAACACAGACATTTCATCCACTGTTGACATAGAAATGTTGAAGGAGTTTCCCATTTACCAAAGATAAGTTAATTAGTCTTGATTTCAAGTTGCGTGGGAGAATCCAAGTCACATACCATGTCATCACTAGGGTTGTTCATGTTGTCCATGTGATCACTGAGGAACTGACAGGCAGCCATAAACTCTGCACTCACACTGTCCCTAAAAGAAACAATGTGTTCACTATAGAAAGAGAGAAGAAGGGAACTTTTGCCTCACAGCATTAGGAATACAGTATATTCCCATGAGGTAAACATTTAATTTCCACACTGATGAAACACTTGTGGTCCTCTCACCTGCCCCCGGTGATGATTTCCGAGCCTGAGTGCCCCTCCATCTGTTCTCCTGGGGCCTGTAGTTTCATCCTGGCTGTTTTCTCTGGAGCCTCGACTTCTGCAGACGCCACGCCTCCATCTGTCTGCCCTGATCCTGTTTTTCCAGGTACTATCTGCCCGTCTGGCTTCAATTCCCGCTCTCTTTCCATCTTCTCTGGGTCTGCCTGGGCAGAAGCCTTGTCTCTAAGGCTGGTCTGCACCCAGTCACCATGAATGCTGTGGTTCTCGCTGCCCTGCCCATGTACATTTCCACTTGCTCTTGTTTTACAGCTTTACAGAAATGAAAGAAAAGATATCATGGCAGGAAGAGGATTATATCACATTACTGACAGCAATGAATTCTGGTATCTCTTAAACACTGCAATTTAACATTGACAACATTGTCTAAATCCTTGAAAAAAACTCATCATTATCCACATTTACTGAATTTATTTTATTTTTATTTAGGAAGCCAATTAACCGTTCCCCCCTGAAATGTCTGATGCATTATTCATACAGTATACTGCATGGTCAAGGACAATTCAATCAATATTTAGAGACCAATCCTTTTAAAGTCAAACCTAATTAAATGTAATGCATGTGTTCTTCCATTTTAAACAAGTGCAGGTCTCAGAAGATTTGTCTCGTTATTATAACCACATTTGTTGTCATGCTGAGACAGAAAGTCCAGTATTCTGTAATAATCTGTTTTTTTCTGACCCTGTCATCCCAAGACAAGAGAGTCAACGCTGTAGAGGGGGTGGTATTCATCCTTCAGTCTTAAATTATGCTGTTTTTCAGAGTCAGAACCATACAACGGCTTAAAGAACCCCAAGTTAAGCCAAGTAACCAGTGATCATAACTGTGAAGCTTGCTAATGTCAGTGAGAGTTATTTACTGACCCTTCATTAACAGCCCCAGAACGTAGGCTTGCTGATGTCTGGGCACATCTGTCTTTCTTCATAGCGAGTGTAAAGGCTGGATGGAAGACAAGCACAGATGTGATATGCATTTTGGATATGGCTTGTGATTCTTCTGGACATAAACATTTCTTCACAAAAGCTGTGTCACCTACTCGTCAGTTACTGCAAACAAAGCTACAGAAATCCCAAAAGAGCAGCTGCAATCCCTTTACATTTATTAGGTAAATTGTGTGTCTGAAAGAGAAACATCAGGATGTAGCCTCGTCTGAAGTAAATTTAACGATTGGAGCAAAGAAAAAAGCTTCCATTTATTATGACAACTTCTAATGCAATTAAAATTATTTGAAGACATATAGTATAGTGTTTTCCTACAGACATTAAAATGCACTTGCGGTTTTATAACAGCAGCCAAAGTCCACATATCAGATTGCTCTTATTCATGTGATGATACAGCTGTTAAATTGCTGGTGATTCTGTGGAAGTGGTTTCTAGTTTGTGTAATTATAAGTCATCTCACAACGCTAACGTGTATAATCCTATTCGAGCTTATATGACTTCTTCATACATTAAAGCGGCAGCAAACTTGCTCCTCATCTGCTGTATCCTGAGTGACTTCAGAGGTATAATCACTGTCATAACTTAGAACATTTAAGGTTGAAAGGAGGTTTTCAAAGATTTCTTAACTTGTTGCTTTTCAGAATGATGATAATAAAACATAATACAGTATAATCATAAGATTTATTGATCCTCATTGTAAAATTCACTGCCAAGCAGTAATTCAAATTATAAGCATAAAAATTTGTTAAATGGGATGTACACAATAATACATCAATAATTATAATCAAACAATAATGTAATCTTTGCCATTTTGTATAAAGAGTACTTTTACTTTTGGTACTTTAAGTATATTTTATGCTAATACTTTTGTACTTTTACTTAAGTAACATTTTGAATGCAGGGCTTTTACTTGTAACAGAGTATTTTTACACTGTGGTATTGCTACTTTTACTCAAGTAAACAATTAGAATACTTCTTACACCACTGATCAGGCCATCTACTTAATGCACATGTATCTGTTGACTACAGTACCTCCACGTTGAGTCCTTCCTCCATCACTGTGTCCATGCTGTGTGTAGTAGGAAGTGAGGATGTTGACGAGTTCCATCATCTCCTGCTGCAGGGAACTGACTCTGGAGTCTGGGTGCCTTCGAGGTTCACCCTGCTCTGCTGAATGCTGGTCTGCACACAGACACTCCCACTGCTGCTCCAGGAGTCTCTTGATCTTCCTTATGTGGTGGATGACCACTGCTGCGTCCTCAGCTGGAGCCTCTCTGGGTTCCACAGACACTAGTGAACTCCTTTCAGTAGACATGGGATTGATTACAAAGTCATGCTGTTGACTTCTTTGCCCATTTGCACCGACAGTTCTTCCACCACTTAATTTATCTGGGCTTCTTGAAGAGGTCACTTTATTGTAATCTGGTTCAGTGGATCTCATCACCGTCCCATCTCCGTCCTGGTCTACTGCTACCCTCTCTGCGTGGACCCACACTCCAGGACTCCTGATAAGGTGCTCAATTTTCTCGTCTTTCCTTCTGCTTTCATCCTGCTGTCCCTTAAGCATCCCCAGTGCCCTCTGGAGCTCCAGGCCAGTCTCATGGAGCTTCTGCTCCAGCACAGCCACCTTAGCCTGCAGGGATGTCACCGTCAGCAGCTCGTCTAGATCTGTACTAGTCCTCCACTCGTGTGTTGGATTTGAGTCATGTTGACTGATGCTGTGATGTCTAGGAAACATGATATGACCTTCATGCTCAGGCCTTTTGATGCCCATGGTGCCACAGCGGGACAAGGTGTGAGACTCTGCTGTTCCATTCATTGAAGTGGGATATGGGGATGAATTCAGGCCCAGAAAGAGCCTTTCCCTTTCCTCCTGGAGAATGGAGATTTGAGCCCTGAGTTCTGGAATCACCTTCACCTCCATCTCCAGCTCCCCCACACGTTCAAGGGTTTCTGTCAGGTGTTTCAACAGCACTGAGCAGTCCTGGGGTTGAGGGTTGTTTGGAGAGTAGAAAATGTCTTCACAGGAAGTATTTCTTTCTCCAAGGTGATCCCTTGAACTCCAGAGGCTGCCAGGGTCATCTGTAGACTCTGAGCCGTGTCTCAGCAGGACTGTGAGTGGCAGACTGGAGGCACGGAGGAGATGGGGTCTGATGTGCTCACCTAGAGGTTGCTCATCAAACTCCTTGATTCTGGCCTCCATCTCTGCTAGAGATTTGAGGCCACGGAGGCAAGGTCCGCACGTGCCCGCCGGGGGCGGGGGGTGTTAGCCACTCCCAGAAGGATTGAGGTGCCTGGGAAGGGTGCTCGCCCGGGTGCCTTTGCTCCGGCGCTGGATTGGGACTCTTTTGATAGTGTTGCCTTTCTCTATGTCATCTACATATTTTAGAAAGTCCAGGTCAAGTCGGAAGCCATAAGGAGTTTCTACTGAATAAGGAGGCTTCCCTTTAATTCCATGCTCTGTATTTTTAAGAGAAGAGATCATTCCTGTGAACATTAAAACAAATTTAGTATCAATCACAAAGAAATGTCTGATTTAGTCAAATTCTGTCATTTTAAAAGCTTTTTACCATTTTGTTTTGTCATCATTTTGCTTTCTTCAGTTTTCCAGACAAATAATTGTCAAATTCCTTTCTTGGACCTTTTGTATCTGACAAAGCAAACAAAATAAATTTAAAATAGAGGAATGAAGTGAGTCAGCCACACATGAAAAACACATGTTAAGGCACTTGTACAAGAGGCAGCAGCGGTTATAGTGTGGTTATTTCATAACAATAATTATCTAATAACACATTGATGATTTCTGGGAGCACCACTGGTGAATGTTGACACTAACACTCACTTGAGGTTTAATAGGGTTTGGGTGTGTGTGCTTGTGTGACACAGATCTTAATTTATGACCAGACAGTGCAGCAACAGATGTTTTGTACTTCGTTCACAGTCTACCTCTTAATCATTCTCCACAATGTAGCACAAAGCACAAAACAAATGTCCAATTAGACTCTGGCACTGTATTTCTCTTCTTCCTTCTCACTGTCTTCTTTTCCCATAGATTTCTATTTTTCTCACACTCTTACTGCTTCATTTCTTCCATGCATCAGGCAGCTATTATTCAACAGTGGCAGGCCTGATGTTAGCCTGATTATAGCCCTGCCAGCCAGGACAAGAGCTGAAAATAGCTTGAGGCTGTTTAGCCCAGCAGCTCTGGCCAGTGGAGCAAACTATACTCTTACAGACATAAATACAGACCACCATTGTTCTGTCTCCCTACTTTCCTTCCTTTCTGCTGTCTTTGTGCCTCCTACTAGGGCTTTTATGTTCTTCTAAATTTTTCTAAATCTAAATCTTATTTTTATTGACCTGTCTCTGGCTGCAACATCATTTTCTTCTCTCATGTTTCACTTAAGGTATTTGCACTGTGCATGATTTTTACAGTACTGTATATAACTCCATTTGATTTGACTCTCACCTCTCTTTAAATAGTCTATACAGTATCAAATAATTTATAATTCACTCTCTGTGTCTCCCCTGTCACCCTCACCTCTTTCCTCCCTCCTCTCACATTTCCCCCTCCCCTCTCCTGACCGCAAGCCTCTGTGGGAGCTGCTATCCTCACGATGTACACAGCCACAGCCACTGAGCTGCAGCCAAACAATGTCAGCTATGCAGTAAACAGAAAAACACCACCAAATGGCCCTGCTGGGAGCTTTGCCACTCATCATTCACACACTCTCTGATGGACAGGAATAAAAAGCAACAAATCTGTAAATTACAAATAGAGACATGTTCATTTTCACAATCCAAGATGGAAACATTGAGATGTGCTCGTGCGCTGCTTGTGAAAGTATACGTATGCAGAACCTGCATGCATACTATGCATGTGTCATTTTCAAATGTTGTAGTTTTTTGATCCATTGTTATTATAAAGATACGGATTATAATAGCTTTAATAAATAAAGGGTTTTACCTCCAAACCATTTGTTTCTTTTAACAAAAGTAAAATGTTGTGTGAACAAATGCAGCCATAAAACTGGCAAAATTTAATTCTGATCGAAAGACAAGTAGAGTACTAAGCTAAGCAAACATTTAGTGTCAGCTTCCAGTATTTAGTGCTAAAGAAACATTTCTGTAATGTACCAAAAAAAGCACTGAGTCTAATCTCCTGTCCTATAAAGACATAATGGAAAACCCACCTATTGTACATAATTCATCGATTAAAATGATTTTGCAAATAGTACAGAAACCTACTGTAGTACTGCTATACATCAAAGCTGGTGAATTATGTATGTTGGAATGCTTGTGGGGGTTTATAGTGTTGAGATAAATCTTTCAGCACTTGATCTGTCAAGTCTAAGTTTAGCTGATACATGTGGGTGTAAAGCTAAAGTATATTTCAGAAGTGCATTCATTTTACAAGCTAATAGTAGATAATTCAGTTGAATGTCTTCAGGCAGACAGACAAACCAGAAGGTAACAAAAAAAGATATATTGTATTATAGGGATAAAAACTACAAGCTGTATTCAGCACTGTCGCAATGTACAGCAGAGCGCCTGTTAACTGAAAACATCTCAATCAGCTGACTCTGGCTTCAAGTTCAAAATGCAGGCTGCTGCCTGCAGTTCAGGAGAATGGCAACAGTTTCAGAAAATGATTTTACATTTGTGCTTTGAATAATAAAAGGAAGACGCTCATTTCAACATTTCATACTACTACTATTTGGAAAATAAAATAAAATTGTATTATTGGTTGATATTAAATGCTGTAGTTAAAGAACATTTTTAGCCTTTGAATAATAGAATTATTTATTTTTGCTGAGCATTAGATGAGAAGATGAATTACACTTATATAAATTACTCTAACATTGGCGCCAGCTCACAACTCACGTTGAACCACAACTTCTAATTATAGACGGGTTTTTGTACACATTAAACAAACAAGATGTGTATAATTTTTTTTAAACACTGGACAGAGCTAGGCTGTCCACGTCCTCCCTCTATATTCTAATGCCTAACTAACCATCTTCTGATTGTGACTTTATGCTGTATGTCCCACAGAGAACCCAGAGTGGTGTTGATCTTCTTGTCTAACACTAAAGCGAATATGAGTATTTTGTACCACATCAGCATGATGAGCCTATCAAAATTTTTAAAGCATTATATTGTATGTGGCACTGAGAAACAGAAATGTTCCTTTTTAGACTATTTATTGCCTGTTCTCAAGCAAACCAAGTAGCAGTAACTCACAGGTTTCTCACAGATAAATATAGATATACTGATACATTTCTTCCTGACCAGGTAACCACAGAGGAAACAACATAGTAGAAGTATGGTTAGACAATTCCCAAAGGTCATTGCCTAACTCTCTCAACATTTCTGTGGTGCACATTTTAATTGTGTGTGCTTGAGGCAGTCGGCCCACCTCACAGGAAACCCAAGAAATTAAATGCAATTTATTCGCCTTACTTCAAACAGGCCCCAGCCAAGCAGTGTTTCTGCCTCTGCCCACACTGAACTCAAAGTCAAGTATCAGTTTAATCTTTATCTTGAGTTCCCTTTGTATCCAACTCAAGCTCGTATTGTGCTTTAGTCAGAGGAAATGTCACAGCTTTTTAAGCAGTGGGTTTAGTTCATTTGAGTTCCTTTTATCTTTCTTTTCCCGCAACAGCTGCTCTCCTCCTCTGGGTTAATGTGTCCCTTCTCACACAGACCTTTTGGCTCTCCCTGCTTCAGTATAAACCTCATAATCACAACATCTCTATCCACAACATTCTTTACCAAAGCCACAAATTAAATATGAACTCACGACACAGCAAGAGGCAACCTCCAAATTGAGCAATGATAAATGTTCAAATATGGACAAAGGGAACATTTTAGAGATCAAATTTAAGACGTTAAGACTGATGGTACCAGCAAAGACTGTTGCAGCGCTCACTTTTAGCCACGCTAGTGGTGTGGCTCCAGGAATGATAGTGCCGTCTGGTCACTTGGTTGATCCTCCACTTTGATCCAGACTGAAAGATCTCTTATCTAACTATTTTATGGGTTACCATGTGCACATATTCCTGGTCCCCTGAGGCTGAATCTTAATGACTTTGGTGATTTCTTGACTATTCCTGTAGCACCACAGTGAGGCTACCATTTGTTGTTTTGTTTGATATCCTGTTTGATGTATTGCCAGGCTGTTTACCTCAGTACGACTTCCACTAACTTCAGTGACCTTTGGTTCCCTTACCTGGCGCCAGCATCTGGTCAAAAAAGTGTTTAATATTTTAGTTTATGACTAAATGACTGTAAAACCATTGACATTTCCATCAACTTCAGCTGTACCTTTGTGATACTTAGCAGCAAATGCTAGCATCCTAACATACTGAACTAAGATGTTGACAACATAACTGCTGAACATCACTGTGAGCATGTTAGCACACTGTCTTTAGCAGTTAGCTTAAAACAGCCTACCACTAAATACAGCCTCACTGTAATTTTTACAACTTATGGAATCATTTTATAGTCTTGTGAGTTTCTCATTTCATGGGTTGCTGGTGGGCGAGCTGAAGCTATAAATTCGAACACTCGGTCATGTTGTCCCAGCCACTCACCTGCATTATATGTTTGAACAGAACGATTTTTGATATCACCAAGCAGTGAGAATGCCTGACCGCTAATATTTGAGAGCTACATCATCCTATAATTGAGACCTAACAGGTTTTACCTAAATGTCTGTACAGTGTAAATGTCTACAAGTTTCCTTGACTCTGTTTTTCTTTCCAGAAAAATCATTCCTCTCCTCCAGTTTTTGGCTGTACAGACTGTGGTTTTCCACTGCATAACGCTAAACCTTGCCTTCTGTTCAGAGTTGATGTAGAAACCGGAGCCAAATGTTTGCACTCAAGTTCCCTCTGCCTTTCTGCTCTATCTGTCTCTTTTTTCATTTCTGTCAAATTCATGTTTTTCTCTCACTGTATTTCCATAAAGATGCCCTCCTAGAAATTCCACAGGTTCTATTTTTAGTTTGTATTTATCAGCTTAAGATTTTGGACCACTCTAGTTTCCCTGCTCATTCCAACAACAGCATAGTCAGAGTTACATTGTTGCATCTAAGCCTCATTGGGTGGTATGTGGAGCCAGGGATCATGGGATGAAGCAGCTGCCAGGGGCTTCATGCAAGAAAGAAAGTTGTGATATGTTGATATGGCAAGGTTAAAATACAACGAGTACTGCCAGGGTGTGTGTTCATGTGTGTTTTTGGGTCGATTCAAGTTCATTTCTGGACAGCATGTGTAAATGTAGACATAATAAGATGTATATGTAATTCAGCATTTAGTCTTTAAAAGGCAAACTTATTCCCATAAATGTCTGATTCATCACAGGTCCAGAGGTCTACTCCATACAATGTTCAATTATTTCAGAGTCAAAAGCATTTCTGACCCTGAATGTAGATCAGCTCATCCCAGATCGAAGAATTTCAAGGTCAGCATTAAGCATCTTGACTTTGATTAACTATCCAGCCCAACAGTTCTCCCCCCTGGCTGGAAAGATGGGATATAAATATTAAATCAGAGCTTACCTTGTGACATGTGTTCAGCAGTTTCCTCCACTTTGCCTTGCTGATGTGCGGGCGTGTTTGCCAGACAGTCCACTACAGTTAGCTCGGTTCAGCTTGTCTGCGTCCTGAGATGGCAGGGAGGTGCTGTCGGGGAGCGTGGCATGCCGCAGCTGTTTGGTGTGTGCCAATGTGCAGTCCCTGCCATAACAGACCCTGGAGTAACTTGTGTGGAAAAGGAACACACGAAGCAGGGAGGGGCTTGTGAACATGCCTTTCCTACAATACCTCCTGTCCAGCAAGACTGACAGGGAGGAGGCTAGACATGAAGAACCACACCTACTCTACCAGACTGTAGCCAATAGGAGTTCAGAGGTGTAGCTGTTTGGGAAAGACAGCAGCTCTTCTTAGACCATGGTGACAACTTGTGAAAATATGGAGCATCTGGAATGAAGTAAGATGAAGTACCAGTCACCTTCATGTGTACCATGCATAATCTTTTCACAGGATCACTGACCATGCAGTGCCTCACAGACTTCCCTGGTAAGGAATGTGTAACTCTATCTAGTGTGGTCTCTGTCCTCTGTAATCAAATAAAATGGTGGGGGGACTGGTGGCTATGAGGGTTAATTTTCTCAGAGGACATTCTTCATGGATCATCTTTCAAGCTTTTACCAGCATCTTCCAAACACTAGTCCCAGGTATTTGTCTATCACCACCAGCAGTTAAAAGTTTTTATTTATCTAGTAAAATATTCCAATATGTAATAGATAAAATGACACATACATTTGTAAATATATTCATGGTTCCCTTGACAACAAATCCTACTAACTTTAATGATCTGACTTTTCTCTGGCGCTATTATGAGGTTAATATTTTTGGTTTTTAGTAAAATGTCTTGACAGCTACCAAATACATTGGCAACAAATTTGGTACTGACATTCATGGTGCTCAGAGGATAAATCCTAACTTGGAACATATCAAATGAAATTGCTCAACATCTGCTTGATAGATTATTAGCACAAAACGTGTCACAGATGTTATAACTTTGATTATCCCTTAACTTTATTATTATTTATTGCGTGTGTGTGTGGTTGTTCGTCTATGTGTTAGCCCTGCGATGGATTGGCGACCTGTCCAGGGTGTACCCCGCCTTCGCCCGATTGCCGGCCGGGATTGGCTCCGGCTCCCCCCGTGACCCCGCTCAGGGAACAAACGGTAGAAAATGAATGAATGAATGAATGAATTATTTATTGCCACCATCAGGTTCACATTTATGGTTTTATAATAAATGTCTCAGCAGAAATTAAACAGTTTGCCATCAAATTTAGTTAGATGTTCATGTTGCCCTCAGGATGAATTGTATGAACAATGGCGATCCCTGAATTTGTCCTCTTACAGTACACCATTACCAGTAATTTTTTGTTTTATATTTGCCCAATACTCTGGTTTATGACCAAGTATCTGCAGAACTATTGACTTTACTATCGGCTTTACCTGTCTTTTATATTTAGCACTAATTATCGAATATTAGCATGCTAACATGCTAACCTGAGATGGTGAATAAGGTAAATATTAACTGCTAAACACTGAGCATATTAGCATGCTGTTATTAGCATTTCACTCAAGCATCACTGTGCCCAAGCTCAGCCTCCCAGAACTGAGAGCACTGCTGTAAAGTCTTAGTCTGCTTCTCCCATAATTCTCTTTCTTTCTCTGTCCTCATTCTCTTTATTTTATATTTCATGCACACAATTCATCTTTCTTACTTTTGTCTCTCTATTTTTTACAGCACCTCTTTTTATTGTGCCTATGTTTACTGTGGGGAGCAAGTGGTTTAGTTTTCCTGCTCAGGCTTGGAGAAATATTTTCCCCCTGCACAGGATGGCCCAGTGAAAATTGTTGATTAGACTCCAACTGGCAGCATCCAGCTAACTTGAAAGCAAACTAAACTGGGCAATGTTTATGAAAAGATGGGATGAGGTGGTAGAGCTGCTCAAGGAGCGGCAACCACTGCCTTGTGACCCATCATGCATGGAAAAGAAATTAGCAAAAATTAGCACGAAATGCTGCTTTTCCATTACCCAAGCAGACAACTGACTCCAAGAGGGATTGTGGTTTGACTTGGGGTAGAGAGAGAGAGAAATGGCTGCTGACGGACTGGCCACAAACTGCAGACCACTTGGCCAAAAGCAAAACTGTTCTCTAAGGCAGTTTCAGAGAAAGATTTGGAGTTGCATCATATTTGAGGGGAAATGCAAGAGACAGGTCCTCCTTTTAGCAAAAATCATGTATTGTTTTTGGAGGCTGCAAAGTGTTCGCTGAAATTTTAAGATGATGAAGGTATTCTGAACATTTTCTAATCCAGTCCTAATAATACTACAGAGTCATTATGCATATGCTAATTTATGATTCCTTTTGGGGGTATTTTAAAAAATCAATGTAAAAAACAAAATGAAAGTTGAAAGCAGTTCAGTTCACCTAAGGCTCTGTCACAGCTGGCATTGCCCTTTTGATGTCTGTTATGTAACTGTGGCTTGTGGTCATAGGAGTTACAGGTTGAGCTGTAGCCATGTCGGCCATCTGAAACAGTATAAATAGTCATGTAACAGAGACCTACAGTATGAATCATGACCATCTTTTTGATCAGAAGGCCACAGACCTTCCACAACTGAGGTTATTTAAAATTAAAGATGAGTAAGTCTTAAGCAGCAGCTTAAAGCAGCTGGAATTCATCTGAATCTATAGATGTCAGTTGTAGGGTGTAGGCCATTCAGTATTACTGCTGATGTTTATGCTAAGGATGAGGCTACAGTAACTAAGACATTTTTAAGAATGGTTCTAGTTAAGAGTTGGTTGCTTTCTGTCATCCATCAGTTTTTAAAAACACAGAATTACCCACAGACTATTTCCACTAATTGTAGGTGAAACTTGTAGAATATATAAAACAACTAAATCGAACACAGAAAGTAAGTCATCTTTAGTGAAATGTTTCCATGTCTTAAACAGAGTGCAGTTAATAGATCAGTCCAGATTGTACAACATACACAGAACAGTGCAGACATAGCAGAAGATGTTTTGAAGTAAAATGAAAATATATCAAATTAAATAAACATTATGTTCCAGATGACATTCAAAATAAATTTCAATATATATAGTTAGTCATTTGTGAACATTTCAGAAATTGGCTAGTGCAATATAGCTAGTAAAATATAGCAGTATAGGTGAACAGGTATATATGTGAATAATTAATACAATGTGCACAATAATAGTATGAAGTATACTGTACTGTATAATGTAGTGTTCCTATGTACATGTATGATATACACCTACAATAATAATAAAATTAAGTACTAATAAAAATAGATAGGATATCATAATATAGTATATAATGTAAAGCATACAATACTGCAGCAACATATTTATAATACAGAATTATCATTGCTGTGATATAATATGGTGATGTGTAATATATTGGTATAGTACAGTAGTAGTAAATATGTTACTGCTACTACTTGTACCATTATTCCTAAAAGGCAATAATAATTTAGTAATATTTATTAATATTTATAATAATTTGTGAAAATCTTATGTAAAGTATAGAGGAGGAGCTGTTTAGGATGGAGCAGTATCGTCCTCAGCTCTAGAATCACCCTGTGACATCACACCACTGTGATAGAGCTAGGCATATACTTTCACATGGCAGATTTCTGCATGTGGCATCACAGGTGCCGTTCCATTTAGTACCTTCACACCAATTAACACTAAACACACATCAATAATACTGTAATTGAAATGTAATTGGTTTTGCAGGTGTTGGTAACAGGTTGCGGGACCACCATAGTGATTCATCATAAGATGTTACAGTCTACTGACTGGAATATTTATAATGAAAACAAAATGTACAGTGATAAATGATGTAAATACATAATCATGAGGTCAAGGTTCTGGTTTGCAACCCTTATACACAAAGAGTATAATGATCACTCACTCCCCCTTTATTATTTATCTCACACCCACACACTCCATAACTTCAAGGGACATTCCACCGACTTACAATAATTTCCTGGAGACTTAACCTAACTTTAACCATAACCACTACTAACATTAAACCAAGTCATCACTCTAAAAATGTAATGTTTGAGACTCACTTTTTGTCTCCATAGGGATGCCGTGTTACCACAGTGTGATTGTCTAAACAAACTGATGTCCCCACATTCTTGGGCAGAGCCAGGGGGTGGCCATGGGTGGCACTGGCCACCCTCAGAATCTGATGGGCCACCTCTGCCAGAGTCAAAATGTGATGCTTGTCAGTATTAATGAATAACAAATAAAAAAAATAATGACAAATTAAATATAACTTTTTAATTGATATTAGTCAAATAAGCTTTATTATATAACATGTATGCAGCATATTTGCATCATCATTGTGTTGTTGTGGGGTACTTGGCATGATTCATCTCACTGGGGGGGAACCACTGTGCAGTGGCAATGTCCCTGGCCGGGAGTAAATAAAGAGCTCAGCCAGAGTTAGTTAAATAAAGCACTGTGTGTGTGTGTGTGTCACTCTTACACAAAATAAATAATTTGATTCTTAATAATTTATGGTTTATTATTTCATAGAACTGGGGATTTAATTTACTTTTTACATTTATTTCAAATGTGCCACCCCTCTCTGAGTCTGTGGCCAAGCCTGGCCACCCTATTTAGAATTTTCCAGCCCCTGCCCACAACATAAGTAGTACCAGGCCACACACACACACACACACACACCCTAGCACTCCCTTACTCAACTACTCTATGTCACTTTCTCTTTAAAGCTGCTCCTGCCCCATTAAAGGTTTTGCAAATGTGGGCCATTGTGTACGCTGACATGTTACCTTTCAGAGAAGTCAGGATTGTGGGCTGTGTTTACAGATTACACACTGTAGGGCTTTTGAAGCTGTGCTCTCACAGGGGTAGTTAACATTTAACAGAAGAGAACCTGGGTCATCACCTATAGTATGTTACTGTATATCTAGCTTGACATCCCCAGTGGAAATTGCTGGGAGTGCTCACCACAAATTAGTCTTCTGTTTTCTTGCATTGTGTGATCACAAGGTGTTAAGTTAAAGGAGTAGTGTAATAAAAAAAATCAGGTTTCTTGCATGCTTTTGATCAAAATAATGCTTGACTACAGGGCTGTAAACCAATGAATCCACTTATCAATAAGATCCAACATGATAAATCAGGTTGTATTTTTGTCTTTAGATCCACAGTGTTAACAATCACTATGGTTTGATGTCATTTTGAGCAGCAGCGTTCTGTCCATCTATATTTGTGTAGCATCCACACTTGCCTCAACTGATCATATATACTCAGCCAGCGTCCTGTTTAAATATAAAGCAGCTACACAACCATAACAGACGCCAGCCGTGGCCTCGAGGAAGGTAACCCCAGGTCAGGCGAGAAAACAGTGTCATGCCGACCTGACTCGGAGCAAGTGAATATGCCCACCTTTCACCATGGCTTAATATCGCTGCAAAGGCAAGTAGTCTGGTTGGTGGAACAGTTTGGATGGAGCAAAGCTGTATCCATTGAGAATTGGATTGAGCATTTTTAATGCAGAAAAGGTCCATTGTCCACATTACACCTATTATGTAAAAATGTCCAAATTAAATTTGAATGTAGATGAGAATAAATCATACTTGCCCACTCAGCATGAGGAAACTACACCCTGCATCCAGATATTGATCAGATGAGGTTAATCATTGATCTGATACCAGACAATGTACATATAAAACCCAGGATCTTCATCCAGTGGTGAAGGAGACAGTTGCCAGTTGTTTCCTTGACATCACTGACACACAGCTGGTGAAGCAGCACAACAACAGAATGAGAATAGCATCGATTCCCTTATTGTTTGTCCTGTCTGCTGCCTGTGCCCCTGCCCTCTGTGGCAAAGAAGAGCCTCCTGTTGCCCAGCTTGAGCCCCCAGCTGAAACTCAGTCCCACTCCACTACTCTGGAAGATGTGCACCTCCTGGAGAATGGCCTGCTCCAGCTGGGTCAGAGCCTGCGGGAGTTTGTGCAGAAGACAAAGGCACAGATAAATGACATCCTCCAGAAGCTAAACATCTTCAACCACACTTATCACCAGCTGTCAGTGCTCAACAGTGAAATTAAACAGGAAGAGGAGGAGCTGAAAAAGACCACTACGGCACTGAAGATCACCAGTGAAGAGATCAACAACTTGTCTGTTGAGATCAGCTTTAAAGTGGACAGCATTGTGCTGGAGAAGGGTCGACTGCAGAACAAAGTGGAGGGCCTGGAGAAGAAGATGAGCAGTCTATCACAGGGTCTGATGACAAAGGAACAAGTGGCAGAGATCGACGGCCTTAGGGTTGGTTATGTAATGTTACTTGGCTTTTATTTTTTCAGAGATGGAAATGCCCGTAAAAGATCACTTAGATCATACAACCATAAACGCTAAAATCTTGACTTTTTTTAGCAAACACAAATCTCCATTACTTATTGTATATTTATCTTCTAAATGTCATATGGTCCTTTATTTAAAAAAATGGAAACAATGTCCCAGGATGGTTTTTAATATTTAATACCTCTGTTTACTAGAAAGTAAGCCGAATAGTTGTCCATAACTTTGCTTTTTTGTTTTTCTCCCGATATGTGACTACTATAATATCAACTCAAAGTGTTATGTATAATATTAACAACTGAATAACACAACAGTTTAACAGATCCTCTGACTCCTACTTTTTTCCTGCCAGGATGTGATCAACAGCCAAGAGCAGAGCATCCTAGAGCTGCTGAAGGCTGTGAGTGAGCAAAGCGACCAGATCAACCATCAGAGGACCAAGATCAAAATTCTGGAAGAAAAGGTAAATGCTAAAGAGTATTCCATACCACCGTGAAATAATGTAGTAGACTTGACCGAGAGACATCTGTTCTCATGCATATCATGTTATACATCATCGGATCTACTGTAACTTATTGACTTTTTTGTGGAATTCCCACCATTTAGTTATGTTTGCCAAAGTATACTTTCTTTATAAAATGGGAGGAGGGTTTTGTGTTTTTATTTTCTCAAGGAGTAGGTCCAAAGAAAGTATCTATTATAAAATATGGTATAAAACATTCAACCTTTCTCCTCACCCCAATCATTTTCAAATGGCTTCTTTTTCAGTTAGAGTGACTGAGAAGTTCAACTCAAAAGGGGTTTTTATTTGTTGTTGTGCAGACGTATGCATTTTTCAAGAAATTCGTACCCCAACTGTGCTGGTAGAAAGAAACTTTAATGGATGACAGTGTTGAACTGTGTCTTGTAGGCTTAAAATTTTTCGAAGGTGCAGACATGATGGAGCTGTCCATATTTTTAATAATCTGAGCCAGTGCCTGGATATATTTGAATTGTGTCTTAAGAACTGAAAAATCACATTATTACAATAAAATATGTCAACATTCTTGGGGAAAAAAATCAACATGTGCCAAATAGAAACTCTAAATATATTGTTTGTGAAACTGCTGTTTAATACTAGGATTATGTCTGCAAGCTCAAGTGTTATGATTCTCCCCAGCTTAAAGCCACTGCTTTAGCCCAGGAGACCATGGACAGGATGCATGAATTCTCCAGCATTGAAGCACCAACACTCACCCCTTATCTGACCTCAGGCTCTACCAGCACTGCTGCAATGATGAGTAAGATGGACAGCAAAACATGAGGAAATGTTGACAGTGATTTGGTTTGAATACACTCTTATTTATTTGATGCAGTCTGCAAGCACTTAGGTTAAGTAGTCAATCCTACTGTGTGAATGTGTCCAGGCAATTTCTAGCACTTTTCTGCCTCACATTCAGTCACAGTACAGTCACAGTAGGGAGCCGTCTGGTGCATCCACAGTCTCAGTACTTACTGAGCAATCAGATGCCCTACACTGAATTTCCTGTTCATGTTTATGCCTCCACGCCAGTAATAGCGACTGCCAGAGGCATTATGTTTTGGGGTTTTCTGTATATCCGTACCTTTGGGGAAATTTCTTCAAATTTGGCACAAGTGTTCACCTGGACTCAAAGATGAACTGATCAGATTTTGGTGGTCAGAGGCCAAGGTCAGTGACCTCACATCTGTCCAATTCCCTTCAATTTGGCTGGTTGCCGGAGATGTGCAACCCCAAAGTGATAAATGTAGTTTTTATATGAACTGTGTAGCTAAACTTTTTGCAGGACAGCTTCTAGTCTGACATTGTGTTTGTCGTCTTTTTAAACAGGTCTGCCATCAGACTGCAGTGAGCTGTTCAACAGAGGGGAGCGAGTCAGTGGTGTCTACACCATAAGACCCAATGGATCAGAGCCCTTCATGGCTTTTTGTGACATGAGCACAAGTACTCCCAGTTTCACAAAAATTAGATTTTACACAGCACAGGCCCACAGAGTTTTTTCTATTAAGGGCCATGTTTCCTCTTTTGTCCAACTATTTTACTTAAAAATGTAACTGTTAATGTAAAGCAGCAACAGTAGGAAATCTTTCGTTTACATTAGCAGTACTGTCACTTAAAAACACTAGATTACATTGTGAATCCCTCACATATGTGAAGGAACACTGAAAAGTAATATAAAAAGAGGTAATTACAGAGCATAAGTTAAATACATTGAAGGGCTATTACTAAATAACGAATGACCTAAAACAATTTTAGGAAAATATCAGTGACTATAACTTTAAATGTAGTCAGCCACTTTTTCTATTTTTTCTATTTAGCCTATGGAGCAACTGTTATCCAGCGAAGGAGAGATGGCTCAGTGAATTTTGATCAAACCTGGGAGAAGTATGAAAATGGGTTTGGAGATTTTCAAGGTGAGAAATATATCCCCTTCTCCAGACACTTAAATTCAATTACCCATCTAGCTATTTTTATAACTGCATCTCTGCATGTACTGTAAATTTGTCTGCATCACTTGTACTTGTGTTGCTTGTTCAATCATGTCAGCCCTAACCTCTCAGCGGTGTCACTGTCACAGGAGAATATTGGCTGGGTCTCAGGAAGATCTACTCACTAGCCACTCAGGGCAACTCTGTCCTTCACATTCAGTTGGAATTTTGGAAACAGGGCAGATGCTTCGTTAAATACAGATTTTACCTTAATGGTGCAGGGAGCAACTACACCATTCACCTCACACATCTGTCTGGAAATCTGCCTGACCCAATGAGCAACCACACAGGCATGAAGTTCTCCACTAAAGACAGGGACAACGACAACCTCCAGGATTCCAACTGTGCTCACGACTACAGAGGTACAGGAGGTGCACATGTTTTATCCCCATGTGATGCAAAGATGGGGATTAATGAGTACATGCAGTATCAGATGCACAACATGTAATTTCTGCCTACTTCCAGGTGGATGGTGGTTCAATGCCTGTGGAGACATCAACCTGAATGGGAGATACTTCTACATGAGACGGAAGGGGCGCTCAGAGCGCAGAAGAGCGATTTGGTGGAAGCTGAGCCGAAAGGTGTCCTACTCCCTCAGACTCACCCAGATCTCTGTCCACCCTGTGGCTGCTCTCAGCACCACCTCCTCTACGTCAGCTTCCTCTGAGACAGACTTTCTCTTATCCAGTACCAACATTCCCCAATGAAAATGCTCAAAATAAACCAGCATTAAACAGTGACCTCTTCAGGAGAGCCTTGGTAGTGCTTCGCATGGGCAGCCATGGTTTCAGGAGATGCGCAGTAGGCAGAGAGGAAGATGTCTCCTCCAGCTATCAAGTCCCAGTCACCCAGGATACGCACAAAGGTCTACAATTCTGAGTGCTGTTCTGTTCCAAACAGAGCAAGTCATAAGAATGTTTGTTTGCTCAGGACAGTGTGCATGTAGTTTCTAAAATAGGAGAACTTTAAAATCTAGTGTGAACTGTAAAATACATTGAAATGCAGGCAGCTCTTTGTTAGAAACCTCAAACCATGACACAAAATATGTCTTCACTGACTCTAGTTCAGAAAATTAATTAAAAGAGACAGCAGTGTTTTATACTGGGTCACACTGGCTCTCAGTTCAGTATATAGCAGCTCTTCCAAACATGGAACGGTTCATGAGCAGGGGTTAATTTGTGCCGGTTAGAAGAGAAATAACAATATGAAAGACCACAAACTGAATTTAATATAATTGTTTCTTTGTGAATTACTTAGATGTATCAGTCTGAAATGTCACTGGTGGCACTGCTTTCAACTTGACATCTGCAGTGAGTGACAAGGGGTCCCAAAGAGACACTGAGTCATTCTGTGGGAACAACTAAACAAAACAGAAATTGGGAACTATTGCTAGAGATAATTATATGTTTTTTTATACACTTTGTATATTTTATTGAACTTAAATAAAAGCATAATGATGACTTCTAAATAATATTTCTTTGGGTGTAGATATTCCTGACTACAAATATAATGAAATGTTTCTTGACGATCAGATAGGCACTGACTGAGACTTGTTTGTTTGTATGGGCTGTAGATTGTTTGTGGTCCAGGCACTTTTCAGGAACAGGATGGACTTTCTATGTCATCAACGATTTAGGCCCCAAGTTATGTCATCTTGGAATTATAAACACCAAATTTGTTTTGATGCCAAAGTCTAGTAAATTAATGATTCGTGGATGTTCCTGCTTTTACTACAAAACTTTTGTACTATGCTGTAAGAGGCATAAACTCTAGAGGGCAGCATTGTTCTGGCTCACACAGAGTCCTTCCACTTTGATTTGACTGTGCTGCATGTATAATTAGATCCCATAAATGATGTTTGCTTTGTAAACAGACACTTTGTTAAGACCACATATCTGTACCAGTATTTGCTTCCAATTACCTTCTAATTGCTCCAGTCACTCTCTGTTTTCACATTCAGCTTTAAGAAATGGTAAGCATCCACCCATAAAATAGTGCTAAATTCATCCTCTATGAGAGATGGCATCTTTCTTTTTGCATATCATTGCTCTGAGCACAGCTGCAACCCTCCCATAACACTTCGGTAACTTCCACACATACACACCCAAACATACACAGACAGGCATCTTTGTGACTGGGCCTACAGCCTTGACAGTGATCTCCCTGCACATATGTGAAGAAGCGTCTTCAGTTACTCCACCTGCCTCTGTACACACACTGGTTTGAAAGGCTATTTTGGGCTGCAGAAGTATCCCTGTAACCCCACACTTCCAGTGAAATAATAGGAGGAGTCAAGATTTTACCCTCCCATTCCCATTCCATTTCCCTCTAAACAACAGGTTCCCTGGCTCTTTTCACCACAGCATTAGGTTGGATCCTTATTTGAAACAATGGACAACAGTCCTCTGCAGGTATTGACTGTCCCTACAGCCCCCTACCCTGATCAGAGACCCGGCACCAGTGGCCTGAGGAAAAAAGTTTTTGTATTCCAGTCCAGGAGGCACTATCTGCACAACTTCATCCACAGTATCTTCTCTTCTATTGACCTACGTGACCGCCAGGGTTCAACAGTAGTCGTTGGTGGAGATGGACGCTTCTTCAACAGAACAGCTATTGATGTCATTGTGCAAATGGCAGCTGCCAACGGGGTCAGTGTCACCATGTGTTTATTTGTGTGTGTATGCTGGTACTGTGTATTTGTGTGTGTAGGTGTGTGGGTGGGTGTGCACATGGGTAGATGTGTCACTGTGTGCAGATCACTGCATTTATGTCAGTGTCACCTGCCCCTCATCTGTTGTTATTTCTTGGTTGTTGTACCAGACTCATGTCTTATCAGTACTCACCTGCAGCTTTTGATGCATTATGGTGTATTCAGAGGTTTAAAGGTGTGTTATCCACAATATAATAAAGGAAAAATGAAGTATCTATCTATCTATCTATCTATCTATCTATCTATCTATCTATCTATCTGCCTGCCTGCCTGCAT
>NW_018128084.1:412324-426467 GCF_001952655.1 Monopterus albus | reverse complement strand
CCCCCCTGTGGCATCAACAGGTCATAATGGCATTAAATGCCAACTGTCTAATATGATAAGCTTAACAATGTTTTTGTCATTTTGAGAATGTTAGCATGCCGACATTAGCATTTAACACATAACTGTACCTTTAGATCCTCAGCTTTGTTAGCTAATTACAATTTGAATCTATTTAAAAAAATATGTCAATTTAAAATATATGTTCAGATGGACCTTAGTACAATAGCACTAAGTTACAGTTTGGCAGCAGTTTGCTGATGCTTTTTTCAAATTAAATTAGAATTTGTCAGTATTTGTGAATCATTAGCAGCAGGTACATACAGTATAACACCAGAACAATATAGCATGGGCAAATAAAGGATGAATACTGCTCATCAGCTATAAAACCAACTAGCAGCTGCTGTAACTACAGCTCATGGTTACTTTGCTGTCTTCAAATAGTAACATATAAAACCTGTTTTGTTTTTCACCCTCTTGCCAGCCGCAGTAATGAACTCTGAAATCCTGAGGTTTAAATTACATAAACTTTGAACTTCTGATACTTTCTTGGATGGATAGTATACTTGGAGGTATTTAAAATAAACATACACATGACAGTGCTTGCTCCTGATGTGCCGTACCTGTTAATATATGATAATTAAATGAAATTTTAGACCCACTTTTATGAGGAAGCATGACACGCCACACCTGATATTTAAAGGCAATTCCCTGCCTCTGCCACTCAAATATGTTACACAGTCATGCCAGCCAACTCACACACACACACACCTGTGTGGCATTTCCTCAGGTGGGTCGTCTGATCATTGGACAGCATGGAATTATGTGCACGCCCGCCATATCCTGTGTGATCAGGAAATACAAAGCCATTGGTGGCATCATCCTCACTGCCAGCCATAATCCTGGTGGACCTGATGGGGACTTTGGCATTAAGTTTAATACTGCAAATGGAGGTATGGTAACTGGAGAGGAGGAAGCATGGGCATTGGCCAAAATAGTGTTACGAAAGAAGTCAGACATTTAACAAGGCTGTTCGAGGCTTAAGTCAGATATGTGGCACACACACACACACACACACACACACAGTACAAAGATAAAATATGAGACTTTGAGCATAAAATCTGGGACAAAGTTCAAGCACAACACACCACAGTTTAACCAATACACATCCTGCCTATGACTAGTATCATCACTATATTAAATAACTGTGGCTCTCACACATATGTGAACATCAGTGAAATAGTGAAATACAAAAGTTGTCCTACTGCATCTAGGTCCAGCCAAGGAGGAGGTCACAAACAAAATTTTTCAGATCAGCAAAACCCTTGATGAGTTTGTCATCTGCCCCAGACTCCGAGTGGATCTGACAACCTTGGGCAAACAGGCGTTTGATCTGGAGAACAAGTTCAAACCCTTCACAGGTGAAGTGTAGCACTGGTCAGTTGTCCATCGCTTCAGAAGGAAGACAGAAATAAATAGAGGCAAAAATGTAACACTTCTAAAATTCTGATATCATATGTAAAATCTGACTCATTTGCTTAATTGGTGACATGAAACAAGTTCATATTAAAGGGTCACTGACATTAATTACATCTTTGTTTCTCATTTGTGGTTATGCCCAGTGGAGGTTGTGGATTCTGTGGAATCCTATGCTAACATGTTGAGGAATATCTTTGACTTCGCTGCTCTGAAGGACCTTCTGTCTGGGGAGAACCACATCAAGATAAGACTAGATGCCATGCATGGAGGTGAGAGACTAGCATGTCATCTCATTAAAATAGTCTCCATCACACAGTAGGACAAAAAGGATTATCATGATCAAAGATACAAATTGGTCATTAGAAGATTCTTGACTGAGTTAGTTTCTTTGCTGTATTAAATGACATGTGACAAACTGAATAAAACCCCAACATGTTCAATTGGGTTGAGATAGTCAGTATAGTCTTTTCTTTTTGCTGCTGATAGCACCTCTTTGTACAACACCAGATCTGACTTCAGTATTGTTACTGTCCTTCTCTCATTCCTGTCTCTGTCACCTCTGTCTCCTCCCCAGTGGTAGGTCCTTATGTAAGGAGAATACTGTGTGAGGAGCTGGGCTGTCCTGCCAATTCTGCCATTAATTGTGTTCCAGTGGAAGACTTCGGGGGACGACGCCCAGATCCTAACCTCACCTATGCTGCAGATCTTGTTGACAGCATGAGAGACGGACAGTATGATTTTGGTGCAGCTTTTGATGGTGATGGGGTGTGTACGTTTTTTTCTTTTTGTTTTTAAGGTTGTATGAATTCAAATAAAATGAAACAGCTGAAAGAATGGATACTTTTCATTCATGTCCGGCACCTGGGTCTGAATGTGAACTGCAGTCCTTGACTTGTAATCTCCGTTTATCTGTCGGCTTTCAAGGACCGCAACATGATCCTTGGTAAACATGGCTTCTTTGTCACCCCCTCCGACTCTGTGGCTGTGATTGCTGACAACATCTTCTGCATCCCATACTTCCAGCACGCGGGAGTAAGAGGCTTCGCTCGTAGCATGCCCACAAGTGCAGCCTTAGACAGGTAAAACCTTACCACTGTCAAAACCATTGAGCTTTTGATTTTCTAACTGGCTCAAAGTCAAATTTACAGCTCTTTAGGATTATAAGATTTAATTGTTGTATATCTATAGATGTGCTGTGAAGTTAGAAATCAACAAATATTTAAGTTTTCTTAGAAAACACTTTTGTTGTATTTCCCTTCAGAGTAGCCAAGGCAACAAAAATAGAGCTATATGAAACTCCAACTGGGTGGAAGTTCTTTGGAAATCTGATGGATGCAGGTCGACTGTCTTTTTGTGGAGAGGAAAATTATGGCACAGGTACTGTATCTCTTCAGCAAGTTATGAGATCAAAAGATGCTCTGTTTTGATTGGAATAGTGTTGAGAAAGCAAAGAATTCTATTATCAGTTATTGCTTCAGTTTTTTTGTGCTCGATAAACTTAATTACATATCATCTTTTAGGTGCAGACCATATTCGGGAGAAGGATGGGCTTTGGGCTGTGCTGGCGTGGCTGTCCATCCTTGCAACCAGAAGGCAGAGTGTGGAGGATATTGTGAAGGACCATTGGATTAAATATGGAAGAAACTACTTCACTAGGTGAGACATGGACACTAACAGTTACACTAATAAACACAAGTGTTGTTTCTGAGTGTGTCTTAATTAGTAGTTATAGTCCATCAACCATAACAGCCCACTGAAAAACAGCATCAATAAAATATTGAAAAACAGGAAATTTATTATATATGACTTGTGCATAAGAAACTATAGACAGAGCATGACTGACATCTAGTGTGACACATTCTTTAAAGTCTTGTTAGTTTTATTTTATGTCTGTGTCATGTCAGATATCTGGCCCATCCCACATAGGATTACAAGACATCATTATTTTTTACAAAAGGTAGCCTACATGTTCCAGTAACATATGAAAAATAAGACAAAACATCACTGTGCTGTTCAGTAAATGAAGATGTAAACTGATGATGTCAGAGATGCAGATAATTATCACCAAGAGCTTTCCAAAATTCCCGGTTGACCTATGTTGACATCGGTAATAACTGTAACCAGGCATATTATCTGTCCATCATAGTAAAGTTACATACAAATAAAAAGACATTCATTGTTAAGAAGTGTACTTTTGGTGAGCAGTGCAGCTGCTCTAGCAAAACATCTTATTAAAAATTAATACCTCTTCAGTCATCTTCAATCACATTTGGACTCTTATTACCCCCTTCATTAAAGCAATGTAAGCTCTATGAGTGGATAAACTCTCCAGTAAACAAGTGTCAACTCCAAATAAAAAGCAACAATTCAAGTCAAGCCCAACCATGTGACAAAAAGTGAACATTAAAACGAAGTTGATATTTTAGCACATACTTTTGGAAGTGGCTGGGAGCTCCAAATCCAGGAATGTAGCCATGCAGAGTGCAGCACCAACAGTCTCAGCAGGGAGGAAGAGGAAGTGAGGGCAGTGTTGCAGGCTAAGGCAGCTCTTAAACATAGGGATACTCTAAGGCAGGTACAGCATGGATGTGGTGGTTTTGGTCTAAACACAACCTTCTCGGAGCAAAGCAGCAGCAGCTGACAGAAGGAAGATGCTTACTGAGGAGATTAGGAGGCAGGAAAAGGCAGGTAGATGTGCAAAAGCAGTCTCCCAGGCTCAGCGGGGACAGTGGATGAGATGGGAAAATGTAAAAGGAAGAAACTTAGTTGGAGGGAAATGTGGGACATGGATTCAGGAAAGATTAGACTCATTCTAGTTGTAACTTATGATGTGCTTCTGTCTCCCCAAAATCTGAATAGATGGATAGGTGAGGACCCGACATGTCCCTTGTGTTCAGGTGTAGCATCATTTCTGCACATCCTCTCAGGGTGTAAAACAAGCCTGGCTCAAAGACAATACACCTGGAGACATAATCAAGTGTTGAAATGTTTAGAGCAGATAGTGAAAGTAGGCACACAGAGGTAAACTTAATGGAGGTGAAGAAGAAACAAGAGGGGATTTTATTTGTTTGTGAGGGTGAAGAAGGCAGGAAGCAGGCCAGCTAAAGGCAGGGTGCGGATTGGCAAATGAAAGTGGAATACTAACACAGGGTGGATTTTGATGAAGTATAAAAAAAAGCAGAAGTCTGGCTAGTTATCCAGTGAGCCATTTGAATGTTTGGTGGCTAGAACAGTAGTTGAAATGTTTGCTAGTGCATGTGACTGTTTGGTAACAATTAGCCTGAGTAGATGAAGGGTTGTGTTGGGTGTGTGGGTGCAGGCAAAGAGGGGGGTGGTTCTGGGATGTTGGAATACACTGTTGAGCCTTCTTGGCGTCATGGGCCCAACTCAATGAAACTCCAGTTAGTGAGAGGGCGCCCACCTGATGACCCTGTGGACTTGCCTTCACTCCTACACCCACACAGAACCTCTGTTGGTGATAATATAGTTACAGATTCACTGGAATTGTTACTAGTCTCCTTCTGTTAGACAGTCTTGGTAGAACAGTGTCAGTGCTTGGACAGCTGAGCGGATCCAGCTCTCAAAGGTGACCACCATTACAAGCCAGTTGGGTCAGCCACTGCTTAACCTGAACAAATACAATGCACATGCTGTGTCAAGCCACATATCTGCCCTTTGCTTGGGTGAGGATAGAGTTCAGAGATGCTTTGTGTAACGGTAGGTTAGGTCTAGAAAATGGTGTTGCTTGTTGTGGGGCTCTGAAGATTTTTGAGGGCATGGCCTGACACCCCCGTCTTTGGGGCCAAATAATAGGTAAACATCATTTAACTTGTAAACTGAGCATCCATATGAATGCTCTCCCAGTCTTTGGCACATTTAAAGGTGTATAATTGACTGAATGTACATTAAAACACTTCTTTTGTTATTAAAATCTGTTGCTCCAGGTATGACTATGAGAATATAGACATAGACACAGCCTGTGAAATGATGGAGGAGTTGGAGATTATGATTACCGACAAGTCCTTTGTGAAGCAAAGGTTTGCTGTGGAAGACAAAATCTACCAAGTGGAAAAAGCAGACACCTTTGACTACACAGACCCAGTAGACAGCACCATCTCCAGGAACCAGGTACAGGACACACACCGATAAGATTATTATGTGTATAGATACAAGACGTATACAGTGAATTCTTTCAGCAACAGACCCACTCAGCTGTGCCTGCAAATCCTAAAAGTATCACGTTTTGTGTCGGGCTGCTTCAACTGCAGGGTCTGCGGATAATCTTCTCTGATGGTTCTCGAATCATCTACAGACTCAGTGGGACAGGCAGCGATGGGGCGACTGTTCGAATCTACATTGACAGCTATGAAAAGGAGCAGGTTTTTGAAGACACACAGGTAGAGTCATTTCGACCAACACAGTAAACAAAACAGTAAGAAAATTAGGAAATGCATCAGTGACACATTGCAGTCAGGTGTTTACATCTCACCATGTCATCCTTGTTTGGGACAGGTGATGCTGGCATCCCTGGCAACCATCGCTCTGAAGATTTCCCAGCTACATCAAAGAACAGGTCGAAGTGGCCCATCAGTTATCACATGATTACTCATGCACATTGCTCCATTGTTGTTACAGTAATGTCCTTTTAGTTTTGTTTCCAGACTTTTGTATGAACTTAAATTCCACATGTAGGTGCATAATATGCATTAGTTTGCATTTTAGACTGAACTATATTCACTGACTGTTTGTACAAGTCATTAAGCAGCTTTTTATTGTTGGTTCATGTGACATGTGTTTTTCTTATAAGATAGCAAATGTTTTGGTCTATGTTAATCTGCCATTGAAATTTGTATCAGAGTCACTGGCAAAATGCAGCAGGGTTACAAAATCATCAGGCCCCAGTGATCACAACAACCAATCATGACACATGTCACAACATGTGGCTTGAACACATTTCCTCTGTTAAACTCTGTGTGTATTTGCACGTATTTTTATGAAATGTGGCTGTGCACACATTTTCAGCTTCATGTTTTTGTATAAAGTAGTGCTGAAAAAACTTTTAAAATGTTGATTTTATAGTTTCTGTGGGAATTTTAACAATAAAATCAAGAACACATACTCTGTTTTCACAGCCTAATAAAATGGCAGTCCTATGGAGAAGAATGTTAACCACCCAGCTCTCGCCTAGCTGTTGCTGCATAGAGTAGAGCTTCCCCCAGCTGTGTATGTGCATGGAGTGCTCAGCAGCACAGCCGTGCACTTTGGCCACAAGGGATCTACATTTATAAAATACTGATAATAAACACAACAAACTGTGAGATATATATGAAATGTATTTACAGTATTTCATTATAAAGCAATGATTAAATAGTTGAGTTTCATCTAAACACTTCTTCCTGCCTAGCATGAGTTTTGATTTTTAAAAAATCCATTACAGTGTCTCACATGAATAATGACTCATTTAAAGTTAAGAAATCATACCTTCTCCTTCATTCAGGGAAGTTAAAACTCATCAGCGAATAATAACCTGAAAGCGAAGTCAAGTGTGCGGGTGCTGCAGGATGCTAGCTTGCTCAACCATACAGTCAGAGACAGATACAAACACATTTCTCTATATCAACATGAACTGTCCTGAAAAATGAGAAAGAGCTACAAAGGATCATTAGAATATTATGGATGTATATCAGTAAATCAGAATACCTTTAAACCCAATTTTATTGTCAAATTGCACAATAATAATAGTTCTACCAGGAAAATTCAGATTTTACTTTTACTATTTTTTAATGCACCCGGGTGAGTCAGGAGCTATTTAAGCTGTAACAGAAAACATTTTGAAAGACACTTATCCGGCTCTGGTGGCTACATGATCGCCATCTGGACAGTAGCAGCATCAGTCCACTAGTCCACTGACATCTGGTCCAGCTCTGTGATCACTCATGCTCTTTGAAGTGCTGTACCTTTCTCGTGCTTTCATCCCCATTTTACACTGAACCTAAACACCAACAAGGAAGACACACTGAGTTTAGTTCTGGTTCATCTAAGGTCATTTTATTGTGGTTTTTAGTTCCAGTAACAATTTTCAGTGGAGGTGGAACCTCAGCTAGAATTTGTACCACTTTATGGAAAAAATAACTTATTTATATATTTTACTGACTTAATTGTTCAGTCATAATTTCTCAATCATTTTTATTTTTAATGTATATAAATAGTAAGTAACATTTTAGAAAGTGTGTTATGTGGAAGTAAAACTTGCATCAACACAGTGCAGAAAATAAATTATGTTAGCGATGTCAGAGTGGAACATGGCTTTGTTCTATTCAGGCATACCAGTATGTAATGACAGAATGACAGCGAGCCGGCATGCATGATGCCAGGTCTCTGAAACTGAAGCTATACTATAAGTGGAATATTCATTATCATTATTAATATACTTCTACTTGTCCTACTGTGACATGTTAAAATGTCTTCTGTGAAAATGGCCTATTTGCAAAATTATTGTCAGGTCTTTCTACTGTCTTTACTAGAGAAATCTAACCTCAAAATTGTAATGCAAATACATGAAGTCCAATCAAAACCTAACAATTAAAGTGGAATGTTGATTTATAATATGGTGTGTATATACTGCATGGAAGTTTATACTGCTTACATATAACACACTGCATAGAAGTATTCAGATCCTTTTCTCTAGTAAAAATAGCAATGCAACAATGTAAAAATACTTAATTACAAGTGAAGGTCAAGCATTCAGAATGTTAGGTATGCGTAGTATAGAGGTATAATCAGCAAACTGCACATAGAGTATCAAAAATGAAAGTACTCATTATAAAGGAAAATAGTTCCTCTTTAGGGTGGCCAATTCCAGTCCTCGAGGGCCGCTGTCCTGCTTGTTTTCCAACTATCCCTGCCTGATCTGCTGCTGATTACCTGGCTCAGGTGTGTTCAGTCAGTCAGAAGCTGGAAGATACCATCTTAGATGAAAGTGGAGTGAGGAAAGATAAAGTGAATTGGTATCTTCCAGCTTCTGTGATTTGATTATGCATATGTTTACAGCTGGAGCTAGTTTGAACTTTGTAATCTGTAACAAGGCAATACATTTTATGACAAGAAAAGAAAATACTATATTTCTATATGAGAAATTGGGAAGTATAAGTATAAAGTATCATATAGTGGAGATACTTAAGTAAAGGAGAAGGACCTAATAATAGTACTATAGTACTTAAGCTACATTACAACACTAATAACACGTGTGGGTTAATTAGCCCCGCAGGAACAGCACTACATGGCCTTGTGCTCGTTGTCGCCGATTTGCAGCAACCACTGGATCAAACTGAATTGACAAGACAAAACAATTTGCCCACAAGTGACTGAAGCAAGGCCATAGACTGCCGCAGGGAGACTGAGCTACTATACCTTTAAGGGGTCACGTGATGACAAAGGAGGAAACCCAAAACGCCATGGAGGAAGCAGGAAGTTCGTGCACCAGAAAAGACAGCTTGAGCACGTAAACAATAGACAAAGAGCAGAACAGAACAGAACAGTCGTCTAAGAGAAAATTTCACATATTTGTCGAAATGGCTGGCATTAAAGGTACTTTATTTTACTCGTTAATATGTCCGTTGACAGTTATATTTATTTAATAATGTATAATTACACGTTCTTCTGTAGCGTGAATGCTTCAGAGACTTTGTTAGCCTAGTTTCCAACACTCTTGAAAATATTTCAAAAGCTGTTAATACAAACGCTATTCGATGATATTAAGATGTGTAACAAGCTATTTATTTTTATTATTAAGATATTGGCCAGTTTAACATCTAAATAGGTTATTGCTATCAACTTCATGTTAATTTAAAGTTAAGCAACTTTCATAGCAAGTTACCAAGCTTGGCGTGATTCTGATTTGTTTACTACTTAATTGCAACTTTGCACAAAAGCATATCTGTCAGTGTACTTCAGTATAATGTTTCTCTTCTTTCAGCATTAGTTGGTTTGTCCTTTAGTGGTGCTATTGGACTGACATTTCTTCTGCTGGGCTGTGCACTGGAACAGTATGGGTAGGTTCTTTTTTATAACAAAGTACTTGTGTTATAGTATGGGTTAGGGTGGAAGAAATGAACAACGGCGGCTAACAAAACAGAGCCCTCAAAAAGCCCTCAGGGGGGCACTCAAGCAATTTAGAATTGCACTTCACTTCCATAAAGCTGAATGACTTTTAAAAAGCACATTTAAAAAAAAAAGGTCTTAACTGATGCAGGAGCTATCTTAAAATTTGGTCCCTTATATTTGTCAGAAATGCTGAATCCTGTATTTCTTATCATGTAGCTCAACATCATTAAAGTCCTTATACCCCTGAAATATTAACTTCTTTTTAACTTCACACATCCAGTATGCATTGCAGACTTTCTGTTAAAAGCTTTCAATCCTAACCCCAAGCTGAGATGACTTTGTTTTTATTGGGGTTATATTTTTTGTCACCAAAGAGATTATATCTGTGGAGAGTTTCTTTAAAATGATTCGTTCTGCTGTGTCTGGTTAAAGTTTTTGGTGGTTTGTTGTGATTGGTTTGAATTGGTTTAGTTTATTTTTATTGAATTTGCACTTATTTATTTTTATGGGACATGTTGCAAACTCATGCAGTTGTCATAAAATGTGAACCATCCTTTGAAAAGTTTCACCCCCCTCTTTTTAGGGTATACTGGCCGCTGTTTGTAATCATTTTCTATGTCCTGAGCCCCATCCCGACCTTCATATCCAGACGCCTCAGTGATGACACCGATTCCTCCAGCAATGCATGCAGAGAGTTGGCCTACTTCTTAACAACTGGCATTGTTGTATCAGCCTTTGGGCTCCCTGTTATCCTAGCCCGCAAGACTACAGTGAGTTTCCTTTGTCCATGTGGAAATATTTTGGAGGTTGATTTGCACAAGTCATTTTTTTCTGCATAGATACATTTATGCTGTTTGCACCATATCAGTAATCATTAAATAGGTATCTTTCACACTGTATCTTGAAAAAGGTGAAGTACTGAAGTTGGTTGAAAGCCAGTAGATGACTGTTAACATATTCTGATCACTTCAGTTAAGAAGTTTCTCTCCTGCAGATCGCCTGGGGTGCCTGTGGTCTAGTGATGACAGGAAACGCTGTCATCTTCCTCACTATCTTTGGCTTTTTTGTTGTGTTTGGAGGCGGTGATGACTTCAGTTGGGAGCAGTGGTAAAGTGTCTTTGGAGAGTGGACAGACAGAAGGAGAAATGGATAGATGGGTGAGTGGGGAGGTGGATAGTTGAATGGATTAACTGCAGACGGAGTGACATCTGTGTCCTGCACTCAAACAACATGTACAGTAAAGGCTGCAAAATACCAGTTTTACTGAGCATGTTATCACATCAATTTTTTTTTGTACAGGAGGGATTATTGTTGGAGAGAACCCCATTTATCCTGTTAATGTGCCTTGTGTGTGGGACCAAACATACACTGATGTCTGTACCCCTCTCATGCTATAACCCTATCACTAGCCACCTTAACCCACATATGTTAGCTTGTCTTGCATTTGTTTCAACCCCCAAATTACCCTTTGTATTAGCTGTCTGTTTTTTCATTATTCTTCTGGTAATCAATATCATAAAGAGATCCTAAACAGTAATTCTAAGTGGCTATATAGATTTATGGCTGGCTTATTATGAGCACTGTTGCTGTTTAAAATATAAAGGCAGGGCAAGTTATCTTAAATCATGCTATCTGACAAATAGTTGTAGGACTTCTAATCAGGTAAAAAGTATATATATTTGTATGGAAATGTGTATTTTTGTTGTCAAGACCTTAGAGCCTTACCTTTTGTTCTGGTGCACTTGTTTACATTCTCACCAAAGATCATTTTAAACCACAAAAATGGGGCATATTCACCACTGAGCTGTGGTTTTGATCTGTGCTATGCAACATCAGAATCCTCAAAAGCCAGCACAGGCATTTGAGATAGCGCTGTTTAGTGTATATCATACATATATCTATTATTGTGTGCATAGTCCAGCCAACATACCTATATTTGTTTTATTCTCTGGAGATGGAAAAGAAATTCATAATATTGACAAAAGATCACATTGTTAATTTGTGAGTTATATTTTTACACGTTGAATGTTAAGTACTGTACCTGTATGTTTTTAGACCAGGTGTACTTCATTCTGTATAGACAGGGCTTTACCAGCACACTGATTTATAATTGCCTGTGCTAACTGTCAGTGGAACAATCACTGGGTTTGAGATTCAAGTCTATTGTGTTTCATCAGCAGCAGCCACTGAAATCTGTACTAAATCAATGTTACATCCTCATGTCGTATTTCAACATCAGTAGTAACTGAGGTTTGTATGATTAGCCCACTTCAGAGACTATCACAGATACTGTATGTTTTCAAAATTGTGCTTATTGCCCTATATATTTTCTTATGTCCTTAATATCTGATGTACGACTTCTTTAACTTCTTTACATACATATTTAACACAGTTTTTGGGAAGAAAATGTGCTTCTCATATTCACACTTTGAAAACACTAATGAGTATTGAAAAACTCCCAAAGGTTATTGTGTAAGCACCTGACTCCACTTTGTTTTCTAACATTGATTAAAAGTTTGTGTAAAGTGAAACATGTAGGGGCTGTGTCTCACTGTTCACTGTTTATGATATGATGACAAACATGAATCTTACGGTGGTGGGTGAAATGAATGGAGAACTTGATTTGACTTCTGTAAAGCTTGTCTGTCCAGTGCTGATGAATGATGCATGAAAAACACCTGCCCGCTATTTATACAGTACAGCAGCAGTAGTTCAGTGAACCTCAATAATGGCCTCCCATAAGACAAAAGACTAGAAAAGGAGAAGTGGTATGTGGGTGAGTGTGTTTAAACTTAGATACATTTCTGTCTGTCCAGAGTCAACACTAGGCCTGACTGACAGAAATTCATTTTGGAACAGCTGCTAAATAATATAGATGTTTTGCAGTATTCAACAAACACTATGTAAAACAGCTCTACAGTATGTTTTGCAGCCTATAATTGTTCTTGAAAACCATCACTTCACCTCCCCTGTCTGCTTTGCTCTTTCCAAACACACAAATATTAATACAGATCAACAATAGCAAGCCACATTACAAGATCTATTCAGGATTAAATATGATAGAGAAACCAACCATGCAGCTGCACACAACCTGAGTGGTTTAATTTCATTCTCTGTTCACTTGTAACAGGAATGCACTGAAGCTTGCTACCAATTTGCACATCTGTATTCTCTGCAGTGCTACATGAAAAGCACTTATAAAGGTGTGTAGGTGCAATATAACTATGTATGATGTCTGTATGGCAGGGAAATTCTTGTTTTTTCAAGCTCATAAGTAATCAGATGACACACATTATAGATACCAGCTTTCATCAAACTCGATTTGACAGTTCTAGGTGAAAGGTTATCCAATCAGAATCGTTGTCCCACCCCCAAGCCCCCCACCCTCGGTGAAACTGACTGTGGTCCACCAGAGCTCACAGCCACTGGTTGTGTTGTCTACTTTACCTCTACCTACAGCTGCTTTCAGAGCTGATCAAACTGCCATAAAATGCAAAAACAGACACAACGTATATCCCTGTGGTAGTAATACACGTATGTCTGTGTGAATCTTGTTCGTTTGGAGAAACTGTAACTTAACAGTGACAGCGGTGAGGTCAGACTGACTTTACCTGCTGCGTAAATCCGTTTTCAGATAGGACGCGGTGGGCGCTGCACTCCACTATCAAACCCATTCATTTCTATGTTGCGTCCACCAGAGCCCACAGCCACTGGTTGTGTTGTCTACTTTACCTCTACCTACAGCTGCTTTCAGAGCTGATCAAACTGCCATAAAATGCAAAAACAGACACAACGTATATCCCTGTGGTAGTAATACACGTATGTCTGTGTGAATCTTGTTCGTTTGGAGAAACTGTAACTTAACAGTGACAGCGGTGAGGTCAGACTGACTTTACCTGCTGCGTAAATCCGTTTTCAGATAGGACGCGGTGGGCGCTGCACTCCACTATCAAACCCATTCATTTCTATGTTGCTTGGTGCAAGAACATATCTGCACTGCGCTGAGCTGAGCACAGCACAAGGTTGCATGTGTCGCCCCTGCAGGCTGCACCAATGTTAAATAACTAGCTTATTTACCTTGTAATGTTTTGAATATTATTTGTGAAAGTTTGACCATGTTACTGTTCCATTTTGTATGACGCAAATCTCTAAGTTTTACTTTCCTGCTGGGTATAGTGTCAGTTCCTTCTTATGTCAACTCTAGGAAAAACGGTCAAAGTGTTTATTTGTCATATGCACAGTTAAGAAACGTGTTTCCCTGTACAATGAAATTCTTACTTTGCCGTCCACATGAATGCCACAAAATACAAATGAAATATAAAGTAGATAAATAAGTAACACAAAATCTAAGGCACTTTAAGCAGCAGTATAATAAAAATATATAAGAATATAACAGAGAATGTATGCTACATGGGAGCTGCATGTGCAGCAGTCAACAGTCAACGTGCAATTATGCATGTGCAAACTGAGAATGCAAACAGTACAGGTCGACAGTACATGACGTATTTCCTGGTAGTAAACTCCTCAGGTGTTTAGGAGTCTGATGGCAGAGGGAAAGAAAGAG
>NW_018128084.1:405120-412143 GCF_001952655.1 Monopterus albus | reverse complement strand
TGTGTGTCAGATCACATATAAAAGATTAACAGAAGAATGTTGGCTAAATATTTATCCAGGGATGGAGCTCAGGATCCCCAGAATATTCACAGTGACAAGAGCCAGATATGTTGCTTTTTGAAGCATGAAGACAGATGAGAGCTTTGTAGAGATAGAAATTCCCTGTTGGATGTCAGCACAGATCCAGGGGCTGAAGGGGTCAGGGCGCCTGGAGCTTGACTGCAAAATACACCAGAGAGAGACAAAAAAAAACTGCCAGAAGAGACAGAACAACTGCCAAGAGATGCAAAACTGACTATAAAGAGGTAAAATGATTATAAAGGGATGCAACTTATCCAACTTGAAGGTCTAAGGATAGTGGGTGTTGTATGCTTTACAGATTGTAAATTAATCTCCTTAATCAAATTTGTGATTTGTGATATTTGGCTTGACTTGACTTGACCACAAAGAGAAAACATGATCAAACACAAAAAGTAATCATAAAAATACTAACAAAATGTGTCTGTTTCACTCTTGATATCTTGCTTCTATATAGGTGGGTGGTCGGGCCTTTTAAATGTTTGTGCCCAGGGACCCATTGTGTCACAATTCACCCATGGGTTCAACTGCAGTATACAATACCAGAGGAAGGGGATGATACCTTTGCCCACTCATGGACCTGTATGTGCAAGATTAGGCCAATCAGAAGCAGACAAAGCCCTTAAGGTGGCTGGGGAGCAAGACCATTCTTCTGTTAATTGCCAACCCTGATTCACTTGTTAAGACTGATGTTGAAAGAAACACCCACTTCTCCTATCCTCCTGAGACCTGGCACTGTGGTCTTTATTTCAAACACCATGCTGTTTGTGTCCTAATGTCCTGGAAAGAGGACATCCTGGGCTTTTTAGTGATGCCACACATTTCCCGCATCCCAAAGACTTAATATATATTAAAGAAATCAAACAATTAAAACATGTTCTTCGACTGGGTCTCAGGAGGCTATAGCTTACATCAGTGACACTGAGACCATGTAGCTGTACTATGCCCCAAAGCCCATAATACACATCTTGATGAGCTATAAGTGTGAGAACCTGCTAGAATGTGATAAAGTTACACTGCATTTATACTGATCATATTCTATGTTACTGAGCCTGAGAGTTAATAAAAGATGAAGATAAAGGTGGAGATGAAGAGAACGAGCCCAGGGACACCCATTCATCTCTGTTTCAGGACAGCTGTTGCCTGGCAACATCCAAGGCATCAAAATTTTTCTAAAATGCTGCTGAGTGTGGCCTTGAACACTATAAAATGCAACACACTTCAGAGCAACATAACAGTGCAACACATACTGTATAATGTCGTTGTTGGAGCCATGCAACTCAGTGTAACGTAGCACTGTGAAACACAAGAAGAAAAGAGCTGAACATTGTAACAGTGCAACATATCACAATTAAATGTGGCATGGTGTAACCCAAACTGATTTCCTCCAGTGTAATGCAACAACACAAGGCAACCCACCAGAAACTCACGCAACACATGCAAGTTCACACAATGCAACACTGCACGTGTAACTCAGTGCAATGATGTAATAATGTTGGTAAGACATAACCACATTGATTCTATATCAGATTCATCTGACCGTTCAAGTATCGGCCTCTATGTATACTTTACCATATGTACATACTTTGTGTAATGATTTATTTAACATCCATGGACTTTAAAAAAAATAGCCACCCTACTTTTCTAATGTATAATTTATTATTGTTATTATTATTATTATTGTAAGGAGTATAATCAGCACACTGTATAGCTATGGGTCTATCTTTCGTCTCTACTTATTTTTATTCTATTTAAAGTTTTATACTTTATTTAGTCTGTTCATCATTTGCATATAACTTAGCCTTAATTCTCATATTGTTTTTGTGATATACAGTATGTGAAGTGGAAGCTGTAACAATGCAATTTCCCTTTGGGAAATAAAAAAAGCAAAGCAGGGCAGCACATAAGTCAGACTTTTGTGTTAACATTATATTTTAACGATTACATTTTATCATCATTTGCTCCTAGATTAGTCTGTTACACTTATGGTTCTCTCTCTCTATTGACCATGCCTAAAACTGGACTTATTTTATAAAGATAGCTTTCATTACAGTACTATACGAACTGTTATTTAAAGAGACAGTCAATTAAAACACATCAGGGAATCAATGAAAAACAGAGCCCGGGGCCTCATTAAACTGGAGGAGCAAATAATAGCCTTTCTCCGCTCTGGCAGTAAGTCAAATGAATGCAGGACAGGCAGTTGTGGGATGGCAGAGGGGGTGTGCGCCGTGACGGCCATTGGTGAACGGAAGGATTTGCGTCGCCGGAGTTAAAGCCAATCGATGCGCTCTCGGGGTCGGGAAGGGGAACGAGCGCGAACGGCACAAATGGAGCCTGATAAAAGGGGGCGCGTGCGGTTGACTCGCAGTACAGAAGTTCCGGCGGTATCGGCGCGTGGGAAGGCGGTTATGCCACCGGTAAGCGACTCTCTTTAACCGTCCTTTGTTTGATACTGTGCAAATATTTCTTAATTCCCAACGAAAATGTTTCATGTATTTAAACTTTCTGTAGCATTTATCCACAATACCTTATCTACAACGTGTAATAACGTCGGTCTTGATCCTTTGTTTACAGCCTAGGCGACATTTTGTTACAACTTTTGTTACATTTGCGTATCCGTCTGCATCCGTTTATTATGCTAAAGAAAAACTAAATAAGATTCATTATTGCAGAGGTTTGCAAAAAACTTGTGTTCCAGTATGCTCGGGTGGAAGCTTTCTGTCATTCGAGCTGTACCGGAGCTATTTTTGAGGAAACATGATAAGTTGCACCGAACGATCTTGTGAATCAGTCACATCACGTAGGCTTCCTGTCCGTCTGTGGACTGTTCTCCTCATGTCTCCCGGGAGTTTGCACTGTGGGCATCTCTTCCTTTTTGTTCAGCTTGGAATCACGTTTCTAAACGAATGATATGCTGCTCAGGATACTAAACAAAATGTTCTATGAAGTATAATGATAAAGTCAAACAAGGTAAACACATTCCCAGCTAATCATTTTTCTTATTACAGTGGATAACTTTCAAATATTCAGAAGCAAATGCAAGTGAAATATTTCAGTTTGGGACACTTAAGATGTGGGTGGTGAAAAAAAGGAAGTGTTTTATGGTATGATGGGGAAGTCTGGGAAACCCCATAAATACAGTAATGGCAGGGCGATTTGGTGCATAAACAAAGTGTTTTATGCCATTATACAATCAATCACTGTCCATATAGAAATGGCATCTGAATCAGATGAGGTTAAACCTAGATGTTTAGAAGATGAATACCATTAGTTCAGCACACAATTTCACCCTGGTTAAATCAACATGTTATTGCTGTAGGGGCTTACTGTGTTTAACATGCGTCAATAAAGAGACATAACCTTGTATATTCCCTGTAGTAAGTGAAACTGGGCATGAGTTGTAAATTTGTTATCTCCATTTTAGTGTTTGTGAGGAACCTCTTAAACTGTAGAAAGCCACCACTGTTTGTCAGATTATAAGTCATACACTGTGTGAGGTAATGGATGGAGAAACCCTCTATTCCACTGTGTCAGTGGCACACAAGTAGTCACTGTTTTATAAGAATACACAGATAAAAATGTGTGTGTGTGTGCTAAAATATCAGACAGGCTTAGCTGGGATAGGGATGAGCACAGTAGCTAATACGTGTAACTGACTTATCTCTAAATGTAGTGTTCAGCTATTGTGGCTATATTTTTATCTAAACTGTGTTAGAAAGGCATAACTATTTTTTTTTTTAAGAAATAGGTTATGGAGCAAGTGCATTTGTTCTTTCACATTTTTTCTTAAAGCATTTACATATAAAATCTGTTAATTTTTATTTTATCTTAAAAAAAATCTCTATGTGTGAACATGTGTGTGCAGAATTAGTTGCTGCACAGTCATGGAGCTTTTCCACTCAGATTAGGAAGTGTGTGTTTGTTGCGTGCTTTGGATACACCGCCACATCTCCTTTCTGCCTGGTCACATGGACAGCGTTGCCATCGCCCACATGTATCCCCTACTTCAATAATATTACAACACTCTTTATTGTCTGTGGATTTCTGCTATTGTCAACAGATCTTTGTACTCAATCTAACTTTTCTGCTCACTTCAGGGCTTGGCATTAAGCTTTTTCAGTCACTTGCCCAAGGGCAAGTAAAACACCTGAGTCACACTTTCCCAAGGTGTTTTACTTCCCTGATAGCCAAACTTACTTGGACAAAATGGATGATGTAGGCCTCTTTTAAAAAAAAACACGGATTTGGACAATTTATAGTAATTTATTAATGCAAAAACATACAATTAACACTAAGAATTTCATAAACTGAACAATTGCAACTTAAACACTGCCCCTAGCAAACAAGCCATAGCAACCAATTACCCCTGTACACCAGTAAACACATCGGAGACTTAAATAGTTCAATTTTCAATATGTTCCTCCAGCCCCTACCTAAAAGCCCAGGGGTTGAACCCTGGCCAACACTGTCCTTGGCAGGTGGTCTACTACCTGTGCACTGCAGCTTCAACATTGAACTTCTCCAGTGGGGTCCTTTTTTACTGAGAGAAAAATCGGCCTCTGCAGCTGATGGAAGGAGAGGCTTAACCTCCTGTCGGTTTTTACTCTCTTCATTGTGGGAAAACCTCACTCATACACTGCATTGTTGACCGGAAGGTTTAGGTACATCTCAATGAGGGGCGCCAAGCTTTTAAATCATTCTCTCCTTTCCTCTGAAAGCCCAGAAATGAGAATTTCATGTTAATTCAATATTTGAAACAGAATCAATTCTGTACAAGTCAGCAGATTTATCTAAATCCATATTCTACACACTCGGCTCATTTAACAAATCTGACACACATTCATTGCTCTTTATATTCTACACACCTGACTGCAAGATACTCATGAATAGCTCCCTCCTCGCTACTGCTCCTCTTCCCTGGGCAAACTTCTTGAACGTCTGTTATCTGTAGTCTGAAAGGCCTTTAAAATCAAGAGGCCGGAATTTGTGGAATATAACAGCATTTGTTTGAATGTCTACTTTTTAAAATAAGCTTGATGTCAGTTCTGAAACGCAAGAATTTAAAAACATTATATTGATTTATCCCTACAGTATTGGGGAGTAGCATTCTCTGTCTTTCATGAATCGTTGTTTAGAACTGTGCAGCAGTCAGGCATCCCACACAACGTTTGCTATCATGCCACAGTAGTGACATTTCACTGGCGTGCCATACTATTACATTATGCCTCTGAAACTCAGCTGTATACCCCTTTAAGCCCAGCTCATGCTTTAATGTAGTGAGCCTGTGGTGTGAACTTAACTGGCCACTGTCCTTTTTGTTCTCAGTTGGTGCTAAAACAACAGGGCACATAGTGTGCATGCAGCTTCTTGTTGGAAGGGCTGTGGCTGCCAGACTGATTACTCACTCACTGGCAGCTTGGTGGCTGCACTGGCGACGTGGTTACTTTTCTGTTGCCGAACACTCATGTTTTGCCTCCAGCTGACGAATACACACAATGTCTACGCTAGGCATAGTCTTTGTAGACTGTGTGAGCAATTGTCATGGTAGGAACAGTAATGGAAACTCCAGCTGGATGTGAATACAGAAGTGTTGCATGTGCGCAGCTGTTGGGGTGTGTGTGCAGGTGCTGGATGGCAAACTGAACTGTGATGTTACTAACAGTCGTGCTTTTAGAAATGGCAATTGATTGGGATTGCTAATGTAAAAAGGAGGAACACTTCTTTTGGACTCTACGGTTTTAAAATGACTTCTGATAACTCTGGTCCTTCAAAAGTTAAGTACTTTATACTGTTTATTACATTTTCTATGAATTGATGGGAATTTTGTAAGATCTCGAGTTCCTTTGAATGCATGCCAGAGAGAAAGTATGGTGGAACCAGAGGTCCTTTTTACAGAGTTATTCCTGACCAAACTCTGTTAGCATTTGTTTTTCCATTCAAATATTTGGCTGTGGTCTTTGGTGTGTGACATTGTATTTCATACATTGTTTGTCTTTCAGGATGATAGTCTGCTGACGTGAATTCCGGCTCTTTGTCTCGCCACTGACCCAAGGAGAACAGCTTTATCTGTGAGTACATTTCTTTAGTGTCTGGGACAGGAATGTGTGGTCAGAAGAATCCATTTTTACCACAAGCATTATTGCTGACTAATAGTGTATAATATTTCTTCACTGACTTTCAAGCAGAAGAGATTGTTTTTCAGTGTATTATGGAGCTGTTGGTGGAAACATTTACAGTAAAACTGCAGTACTACTGTATTTTCTCAGATGTGAGGATTAGTTGCGTGGCTTAGTCTTTTATATGAATAATAGTAAACTAGATTAAATGTCTCTGTTTTTGGAACACTGGCTGAACATATCAAGTACAAAGCATTCCTAATGTAATGAGTGCATTGACTGCAGTTATTACACATGACATTTGCACACATAGCAAGACATGCTAACCAATTTTGCATGAAGTGGAAAAAGTACATGCTTGAAGAGCCAACAAAGCTACAACCACACTTATCTCTCTCCCGCCATTGTTGTTTTGGCTTGTAGACTACTGGGGCCCGTTTCAAGAAGGAGGTTTTGTTGAAACTCTGAGTTTGTTAACCCCGAAATGAGGAAAACTCGAAGTTTTCGGTTCTAGAAACGGAGGTAACTTAAACCCGTGAAAGTGGGGTAAGTTAAACCCGTTTCAAAAAGAAAGGTAATCTAAACTCAGAGTCAGTTACTATGGCAACTTACTCTGTGAACCTAACCTGGTTGGGAGCAGGTTTTGTTCGGGAAACCCAGAGTTTCCTCTGGTCTCCGCCCCTTTTTAAAGTGAAAGGTGTTTAAATAGGCCTACCTCATTTAATCTTTCAGTACATTCATAGATTGCACATGTTTCCGTCACGCAGAGACCAAAATGGCGTGTCCATTTATAGAGGATCCTGTAGATGAGGAGGCTGTATTAATT